>NW_028262339.1:1385223-1538300 GCF_047370975.1 Nipponia nippon | reverse complement strand
CATATTTAAAAAAGCCTTTCTTGTTGTCCACCACAGTACTGGCCAGCTTCAACTCTGATTGAGCTTTGGTCATACGCATTTTCTCCCTACAGTGGCAAACAGCATCTCTGTAGTCCTCCTGTGTAGCCTTGTTACATGTGGGATTCAGAAAAACGTTAATCACCAAGGACTGCTTAGAAGTTAATCACCAATGACTGACAGCTACCAAGGACAGAGTAGAACTAGGAAGAAAGTTAATCACCAACAACTGGCAGAAACCAAGGACAGAGGAGAGGCCTGTAAGATAAGAAGGAATATCTGAATGAAATAGTGAGCTCAGAACAAAGATAATGGGGAGTCTGAAGACAAAACAAGAACATCCCTGGACACTGAGGAGCGTCAGCTGTGTTCTTAACAAAAGAAAACAGCCAAATCAGCACAATTAGGTGTAAAAAATCAACGAGGTCAACAAGTGGACAGCTTGAATTTGAGGATAACAACCACCAAGGACCCCCGAAAGAATCCCCAGAATTAAACAGTGCATGCTCCGGTGGGAGGGGAAATATGTTAATGGTTTCTGAGAAATAATTGTAATATTAATGACTTTTCTCAGAAAATTAATGAATATGTATGTTTAAGTTTGATAAATACCTTGCTGGCATGACCTATGGCATGCACGCTAGGTGGAGATATCCCCTGTGCATCCAGCGCTGCAATAAAGAATGCCTGCTTTCTAAAAATTGGTGTTAGAAAGTTTTTTTTGCGGTAACAGCCTGACCTTGCTTCGAAAGTCTATACACTTTCTTTTTCCACCTAAGTTCCAGGAGATCCCTGTTCAGCCAAGCAGGCCTTCTGCCCCGCTTGCTTGACTTCTGATGCATTGGAATTGCCTTCTTCTGTGCTCTTAAAAGATGGCTCTTAAAAAGTGACCAGCATTTATGGACCCCAGTACCCTCAAAAGCAGTTTCCCAGGGGACCTTACTAACTTATTCCTTGAGCAGCCTAAAGTCTGCTCTCCCAAAATCCAGGGTAGTAGCTCTGCTGACAGTTTTTCTCATATCACCAAAGATTTTAAACTCAACCATTTCAGGATCACTGTGGCCAAGACGGCCACCAATCATCACTTCACCCACAGCACCATCTCTATTTACAAACAACAGATCTAGGAGGGCACCTTTCCAAGTCAGCTCCCTTAGCACCAAGAAGTTATCATCTTCAATGTGCTTCAGGAATTTCCTGGACCTGTCCGTGTCAGATAGTCCCAGTTAACATCTGGGAAGTTGAAGTCACCCATAAGGACAAGGGCAACTGATCTAGAGATTTCCCTTAATTCCTTACAGAATAATAAATCTGTGTCACAATCCCGAGTGGGTGATCTATAGTAGACGCCCACAGCAACATCCACTTTATTAGCTTTTCCCCTAATCCTTACCCAGAGGCTCTCAACCATGTCATCCCCAACTGCAAGAACTGTACAGTCCAACCCCTCCTTTACATACAGCGCTACCCCTCCGCCTCACCTGCCCTGCCTATCTCTCCTGAAGAGCCTATAACCATCCATCACAGCACTCCAGTCACAGGACTGCTCCCACCAAGTTTCACTTATGCCAATGATGTTGTAGCTCTGGGACGGAGCCAAAGCTTCTAGTTCCTTTTGTCTATTCTTCATACTGCATGCATTAGTGTACAAACATTTTAGATGTGCTCCTGTGTACTCAGTACATCATGGAGTGGAGTGAAAGCCCTCACTAGCACACCTTCACTCAAACATTGTCATGTTGTTCCATAGCTTATCACTGGTAAACCTGATTTTATCCCTTTCCCCCTTCAAAACTATTTTAAAGTTCTTTCAATTAGTCTCACTAACTAGTGAGCAAAACCACTTTTCCTCATTGAGAAAGGTGAATCCCATCAGGCCCCAGCAGGCCTGGTGTCGCGTATACCATCCCATGATCGAAAAACCCAAAATTCTGCTGGTGAGACCAGTCTCTGAGCCAGGTATTGATAAGCTGGGTCTGCCTGTTTCTTTCGATATCATTCCCTACAACTGGGAGGATAGAGGAGAATACTACCTGTGCTCCTGATCCCTTTACCAAGGCCCTGAAGTCTCTTTTGATCACCCTTGCACTTCTCATCGCAACTTCATTGGTACCCACATGAGAAAGCAATAATGGATAATAATCTGAGGGCTGTACCAGGCTAGGAAGCTTCCTGGTAATGTCTTTAACCCGAGCCCCAGGGAGGCAGCAAACTCTCCTAAAAGGTGGGTCTGGTCAGCAGGTTGGGCCCTCTGTTCCCCTCAGGAGTCACCTATGACAATAACCCACCATTTTTTCTTCACGGAGGTAGTCATGATGCGAGGGATAGGCTGACCTGACCTTGGTGACTCCTCTAGCATAGATGGATTGTCATCCACCTCATTATGTCCCTGTCCTTCCAATTCCAGAGCCTCATATCTGTTGTGTAAGGGCACCTGGGCAGGCAGGGTAGACAAGGAGTTTCTCCCACTGCCCCGAGTAGAGATTTGTTTCCATTCACCTCTATCCCTCAAGTTACTGTATTCTGCCTTGTGGAGAGAGAGTGCAGGATCCCCCTTGTCATGTATTATGCCTAGTTGACATTTCTGTTCCAGTGACGGCAGAATATGGTTCCACCAGTCAATCTCCTCAGACTCCTGAATGCTCCTCAACCTGTCCACTTCCTCACAAAGCTCAGCCACCAAGCTGAGCAGTTCTTCTACCTGGGAACACCTCCCACAGGCGTTCTCGCTACTGCCCTCAGAAACCAGTAGAAACCTTGGGCATGCCCTGCAGCCGGAGATTGGATAACTGCATGTTCCCTTGGGAGCGCTGTCTGGGTAGCTGCATCAATCCCAGTGGGTGCTAATACCACAGGGGATGCAGTGTTGGGTGGTCACCATTGCTTCAGCTCCTTGGGGGGGGGGAGTTATGACCAGTGGCAGGGGTGTGAGGGTGGGTGGTCTGGCTGGTGAAGCCACAGTCCCCTAGCGTCTTGGTGTCCTCCAGCAGCTGGTCATCCTTGCTGCTACCTGGTCCCTCTCCACATACAGCCCAAGGGTGTCGGGGGCCCAAAAACCCCCTCAGACCCCTCTGGGGTACCTCGCAAGTCTCACACTCCTCTCAGTACGTGGCAACTGCTGCTGCTGCTGCTAGCATCAGCTTCCCACCAACCTCAAAGACACAGAAATTACCACCTAGCAGCTTGTTTGTTTCTTTATTTTGGAGGAGACAAGGTGGACAAAACATATGAGAAACACAAGTATCAGATGCTGTCAGGGCCTTTAGTGGAATAGTTAATAGGAAGGGAGACAACACAAGTGAAGGAGAACTGCCAGTATTCTATGCAGGACAGTGAAGGTTAGTACAGACCAAATGCAGTCGAGTGTCCAGATCCAAAACTATGAAAATCAGGTCCTTCACCAGAAGCTATGGCTCAAAGCCTGACCCCTGAAAGGCTGTGCTCAAGTAGATCAGAAAGGGTCAAAGGATCAGTAACTGTAAAAACAAACATAGTGTTCAGTAAATCTATACAGTATATCATGTTCATTGGTGCCCAACATGGGTATTTCTATATTAATCTAGGGACATTTTTTGCTTGTAACTCATACACATGGAAATTATGTGTGTAAAACTTCAAAGGATGATGTTAAAGTCAAACAAGTTCAAATGCAACAAAAGCATGTTGCTAAACCACAGATTTGGGCTTCATAGATGAGTTCAAATCAAATTTATTTATCTAAATTCTCAAAGTTGTAGCCTGGGCCCCATAAAGAGCTTGGGAGCTTCTCTTATTCCCAGGAAAAGATTTAAGTGTATAATAAATGCAGAATTATTATTGTACAGTTTCTAATTCCCTCAAGCAATGGTTCTGCTGTTACTCCACACTTTCCCTAAAGAGATTACTATTGTCATCTCAAATATGCCACCCAAGCTATTTTATATTTGAGCTCATCAGGTCAAATGCTCTGCAAATAATCTCTAGCAGCTTTAGCTAGTGTTTATATAAGCTGGTCAGGATGGCTATTTGAGCAGTGAAGATCATGTGTTTCTGTACAATGCTCTACGCAGTAAACGTGCACTTTCTCAAACAGTAGCAGCCTGTACAGAAAACACACTGCATAAGCAAAGTTCTTACCTATGAGAAGCACACTTAGTATTTACTCTGCCAAGTTATTTGTCAGAATCTGTGGATGTTTCAGTTATATAGTTTACAATATAGCAATAACTTATCAGTTTAAAGTCAAAATCTTTTCCCTCCTTATTTGTCTTTACATAGAAAATTACTCATATTTATAACTTATTTCAGCTTGCAATGGAAGGCAAGGTGTAGTGTTTATTCATAACCGAGCCCAAGCGATCTCTGTGGCAGCACCCTCTTCTCCAGCTCTTTGCTACTGGACTGAAGCTGCAGCATACTCACAATCCTTTCACCCACCCTCCCCATATGATTTTGCTCAAACAATCCAAGTTTCCTATTCTTCTGGTAACACTCAGAACAAGAACTTGATGCCGTGCAAAATCATCAAGAGAAATGAGGATGTTGTACAGTTCAGGCCTCCATGCAAAACCAGCTGACAGTTAGCAATTTTAATATTCATGACTTAGGTGCCACTGAACAGAGCCTGAAGCCCAGAGGCTTCAAGTGTAATCCTTTTAACTCTACATCTACAACTGTTTATTTTCCCAAGCACTTGCTCTGATAAAGGGAAGAAACACTGCAGCAACATCAGGGCTGGTCAGCTATAAGAAACAGCAACATCTTGTGGGATGAGGTCTAGTAGTGTAATATTATAGTGCATTGTGAATGATTAAGTATTTAAGAAGTATGTTCAATCTGTGGATACACACAAAATAGAGTTGCTGGAGCCACAAAGTGCAATTTTTGAGAAATTCACAGTTGAGTCAGAACATTCTTCTATTGTCCGACCTCTCAAATATTCTATTTTTGATATTTATACTTAATGTAAAAGTTGTGTGCAAATTATGAAAGACAAAGAAGTTAAAATGCTTTCTTCTTTTATAAACATATAATCTAACAGAAAAGAAAAAAGCAGTATATAAATCTGTTTCTGGAAATTAGTAAGTTATACACTGTTAGAAATAAATGCAATTAAAATATGATAAAAAACAAAAAAATCATTCTGTGATACTTAAAATGGAAAAATATTTTACTCTCATAGAAGTAAGGGAACTTGCCATTCAAATAGTTGGTTGTTTATGTTTTGTCTATATTTAGAGAAGTGGGCCAGTGTGAATCTCATGAAGTTAATGAAGTTTTACTGTAAGAAAACTGTTCTGGAGTTGGAATAAATCCTCCTTAAGAAAAAGATCAAATGTTCATGGAGCTGCATGCAGAATCAGCAAGGAAATAGAGATGATGGCATTCCCTTTTACCCAATAGACCAGTTAGTGATTATGGCACTCTTGCAGAATAACTGGTTCTTGTTGCCTAAGGGATCTGAACACATCTCTCTCCTGTAAATTACTTAACATGCTCTAGCAAAGTCTAAAATGGGATTCTTCCCATCTCACTCAGGGCCTACACCATCTAATTTCATAGAGCTGGGGGAATGAAGACCCTCCCATCATAAGTGAAGATCACATTCGAGAACACCTGAATGTACACAAGTCCATGGGACGTGACAAGATGCATCCCAGGGTCCTGAGGGAATTGGCTGATGTAGTTGCCAAGCCACTCTCCATGATATTTGAAAAGTCGTGGCAGTTAGGAGAACTCCCCAGTGACTGGAGAATAGGAATATCACACTCATTTTTAAAAAGGGTAAAAAGCAGGATCCTGGGAACTACTGACCAGTCAGCATAACCTCCATGCACAGTAACATCACGGAGCAGATCCTCCTGGAAGCTATGTCAAGGCATATGGAAGACAGTGAGGTGATTAGACACAGCCAACATGGCTTCACCAAGGGCAAATCATGCCTAACTAATCTGGTGACCTTTGACAATGGAATGACTGGATGGTGGATAAGGGAGGAGCAACTGATGTCATCTATCTGGACTTCTGTAAGGCCTTTGAAACAGTGTCCCACAACATTCTGGACTATAAATTGGAGAGATATGGGTTAGATGAGATATGAGATAGATGGACTGTTAGATGGATAAGGAATTGGCTGGATGGCTGCATCCAAAGAGTTGCAGTCAACGGCTCAATCTCCAAGTGAAAATCAGTAACAACTGGTGTCCCTCAGAGGTCTGTACTGGGACCAATACAATTTCATATCTTCATCGACGACATAGACAGTGGGATTGGGTGCACCCGTGTTGTCCCAAAAGTGGGGTCATTAGCCCCGTGTGCAGACACCAATTAACACACAGAGCAGAGGTATTTTATTTCCTTCATATTTGCACAAAGATGGGTGCTAGGTGGCAGTTCCACAAATCTAGCACACCTCTGTACAAAACTACAGCATATTTATCTTGCTACGTGATTAGTATAAACCCACCCAAATTTACACTTATTTCATTTCAATAGCGTACATTTTATACACTATGGATTTACTGTATTTAAATTGGCCTTGCTTGCTATGCAAATTAGCACACATGCTCCTTTCAGGTGTGGGGGGCAAGTCTTTCCAGTCCTGAATTGAGACGGTGGTCGCGATCTCCCCTTGCCGCATTTACCTTTCACCTAGTTGCTGCAGTTTTATCAGACTTCATGTTTTTCTGGCCACCATCCAGTTTTTGGCACCAAGATGTTCTCTTTTATCAGTCCGTTAGCTCTTCTTCAAGGTTATAGCCGTTGGTTTTCCACAGTTCATTAATTAAACAAATACTTTTTTATCTTTTAGCTCCTTCCCAGATTCCTTTTTCAGAGCACAGGTGGTTTGTAGTTTTGCTCAGTGGAAAATTCCACTTTCTGCAGGATATAATTTCCCCCCTTTGAGACTATGAGACCCTTTCATGAGTCTAATATGTCTCACTCTTTCTTTTCATCCACAGTACATAATTTCTCATGACTTGTCTTACTACCATACTCTTAATGCATCCAAGTAAAATACAAGCAATTATGACTACAGTTATGATAGTGATTAAATTTTGCAATAAGCTCTACAACCATTCAATAAAGGAGAATCCAAGTCCATGTAGTATTTTCTTTAACCATCCCACTTCCATTGAGGCCCTCAGGTCATGACTCAACTTTGCCACTTGTTTTATTTTGTCCAACTCAATTTTCAGTAATGTTTGGGATGTGAACACAGCAGTCTCTATTATTTAAATCTAAATATCCGCAAACCCCATGTTCATGTAGTAACATTAAGTCTAATGCTAATCTGTTTTGTCCTCGACCTATTGCCAGAGCATCATGACCAAGATTCCTTAGGCCATTGCCAATTATGGTTTCAAATGTTCGGTTTGAATCTATAGTTAGGACTCCCTATTCTAGGGGGTTTGCAGCGGATTTTGGCAGTGGAAGACATGCAGACTGCTGATATTGTGGATTCTCCTGAATGACTGGATAAGTTGTAAGACTAAATTTCCTTTACAGATAGCAAATACTGAATATATAACATTTATAACTTTCATCTCAGTAAAGTTAGATTAACAACGCTAAGGGGGGGGGGGGGGGGTTATAACTATGGGCACTCGATGTCTACATAGGCCAGTCCTGTTTTCCAGGTGCAATTTATTGAAGGTTTCTAGTCAAAGTCGGTGTGAAAGTCAATTTATCTTGATAAGGCCTCGGTGCTCTTTTCACTCGTGTCTAATGAATCCAGGAATAAATTCCCTCTACCTTGACTGCAGTATAAGTTTTCAATAGCACGGTATAAGGTCCTTTCCACCTCTCCTTCAATGGTTCGTCTTTCCAGGTTCGTACATAGACCGTGTCTCCTGGCTGGAATGGGTGAACCGGTGTGTCCAAGGGAACAGAACTCTTTTGATTTAGACACCTGTGTAGTGAAGACAAAGTCTGCAAAAGAGAAATCAAACATTCCTTAATTGCGGCCTGTCCTCTTATATTCATTTGGTCTCCCTTAATGCTTAGAAGGTTTGTGCGGTATGCTTTCCCATATACGATCTCAAAGGGGCTTACCCCTTCCTTAAAACCTAGGGGTGTCCTGGTTTCAGCTGGGATAGAGTTAATTTTCTTCTTGGTAGCTGGTATGGGGCTGTGTTTTGGGTTTAGGATGAGAACAATGTCGATGATACACTGATGCTTTGTTCTTGCTAAGTAGTGCTAAGTGGTGCTCACACTGGTCAAGGACTTTTCAGCTTCCCATGCTCTGCAGGGTGCACAAGAAGATGGGAGGGGGCACAGCCAGGACAGCTGACCCAGACTGGCCAAGGGGCTATTCCATACCACATGACGTCATGCTCAGTATATGAGCGGGGGGAGTTGGCCGGGGGAGGGGCAACGATCGCTGCTTGGGTGGACGGGCTGGGCATCGGTCGGCGGGTGGTGCACAAATGTAGAGTGTATCGCTTGCTTTGTATTACTATTGTACTATTATTACTTGTTTTTATTATTATTGCTATTATTACTATTACTACTGTTCTATTTTTATTTTACTTTAGTTATTAAACTGTTCTTCTCTCAACCCACGAGTTTTTCCCCTTTTGCCCTTCTGATTCTCTCCCCCATCCCACCGGTGGGGGAGTAAGCGAGCGGCTGCGTGGTGCTTAGTTGCTAGCTGGGGTTAAACCACGACAGTCCTTTTTGGCGCCCAACGTGGGACACGAAGGGTTTGAGATAATAACAGATTAACTAGAGTGTATTAAGGAATTAGAATCTGTTAACGGTTATCGGTCGTAATATTGATTCATCCGTTCTCGCTACTAGTCTACCTGATCTGCACCATGCTCTTGGTTTTGCTGTGCATGTTGAAGATTGGTGTGGGTTTTTTCAGTTTGCTGTGCTTTGCCGTAATGAGCGATGTTTTGCCTGGAAGATTGGTTATTAAAACACTGACCTTGAGTGCTATCTGGTATTTGGGTTCTGTAGTGAAGCCATTACTGTACTTCGGGTACCACCTCATGGAGACAATTAGCAATTATACCCCTTCTTCTGAGAGTTTTTTTTATGGAGGAAATACAGAATGGAACCTTTGTTGCTTTCTTCTGTGATGTTTCCTCCTTCATTACAACAACTTTTCATTATCTTGAGCATCCTTGGGTAGTTAAGATATATCCATTGGTAGTTCTTGGGAATTTTGTTTCAGTTTTATCTAAGGTTAATAAGCAGCTTAAGAATATCATCCAGAGATCTCCTCCAAGGCTGGATAGTTATGAGTGGCAGGGTGTGTGGGAGAGCATGGGGGAGTACCTAGGACAATGGGCACCTCCACTGTTTTGGAACTTCACCCCCGAACAAGTGCAGAATCCTGAAAAACTAGTAAAGTATTTGGAAAATGTACGTTGTCACCCTGGCAACTCCAGAGAGACACAGATCGCTGCAACGTGCTGGGGCCTGGCCCATGCCTACCGAGCCCTATTCAACACTATTCAGAACCCTGAAGGGAAAGAGAAGGTCTCTGGATCGGATGACAAAATGACGACCCCATGGCTGCACCAGCCCCCGTAGCTGCACCAGCCCCCGTAGCTGCACCAGCCCCTGCCACAAGCACTGTGGCTGCGCCAGCCCCTGCAATAGGTGCTGCAGCTGAACCAGAGAACCAACCTGTGCCAGTATCATTTGCCCCTATACAGAAGAAAAAATACACAAGGAAATCAACTCGTTTAGTAAGGGCTGATGATGAGCGAGGGACACCACAAGAACAGGAGGAGGAAGAGGCAGAACCCACAAATGAGATGGCAACCACCCGATTCCTGTCCCTGAGTGAGTTGCGAGATATGCGAAAAGATTTCAGTCATCGTCCAGGCGAGCACATCGTCACCTGGCTGCTCCGATGCTGGGATAATGGGGCCAGTAGCCTGGAATTAGAGGGTAGGGAAGCCAAGCAGCTCGGATCCCTTTCTAGGGAAGGGGGCATTGACAAAGCGATTGGAAAAGGGGCAAAAGCCCTCAGCCTCTGGAGGCGACTCCCGTCAGGCGTGAAGGAAAGGTATCCCTTCAAGGAAGATGTTATATGTCACCCAGGCAAGTGGACCACCATGGAGAGAGGTATCCAGTACCTGAGGGAATTAGCTGTGCTGGAAGTGATTTATAATGACCTGGACAATGAGCAGTTACCCAAAGATCCAGATGAAGTCCAGTGCACACGACCCATGTGGTGGAAGTTTGTACGGAGCGCACCATCATCGTATGCAAACTCATTGGCAGTAATGACCTGGAAAGATGAAGAGGGACCAACGGTGGATGAAATGGCTGGCCAACTCTGACAATACGAAGAAAGTCTCTCTTCCTCCCTACAGGCCTGCGTCTCAGCTGTGGAGAAACTGTCCCAGAAGGTCCAGCAACTCGAAGAGGATATGTCCTACTCCTCACCTGTACGGACCAGTATCTCAGGCATCAGGAGTAAGCGTCCCTCTGTTCAAGAGAGAGGATATAGTGGATACACACCACGGGCCACCCTGTGGTTTTATCTGTGTGACCACGGAGAAGACATGAGGAAGTGGGATGGAAAATCTACCTCGACCCTAGAGGCACGGGTATGTGAGTTGCAAGGAAAAACAATCACAAAAGGTGGTTCTCCCAGGAGAGTTGCAGCTCCAGTTTCCAGCAAGAAGTTCCCCAGATAGGGTAGAAGGGCTGATTTTGTTTCCGATCCTAATAAAGGGATTTTTGACTCGATTTATAACAAGTGAGTAATGAATGCTATGACCAAGACTAGAGGGGCCCTGCCTCCAGACAGGTGGAGAAAAAGGACAACCGGGTTTACTGGGCTGTGTGGATTCGATGGCCTGGCACATCAGACCCACAGGAGTATAAGGCTTTAGTGGACACCGGTGCACAGGGTACCTTAATGCCATCAAGCTATAAAGGGGCAGAACCCATCTGTATTTCTGGAGTGACAGGGGGATCCCAACAGCTGACTGTATTGGAGGCCAAAGTGAGCCTAACCGAGAATGAGTGGCAGAAGCATCCCATTGTGACTGGCCCAGAGGCTCTGTGCATCCTTGGCATAGACTACCTCAGGAGAGGGCATTTCAAGGACCCAAAAGGGTACTGGTGGGCTTTTGGTATAGCTGCCTTGGAGACGGAGGAAATTAAACAGCTGTCTACCCTGCCCGGTCTCTCAAAGGACCCTTCTGTTGTGGGGTTGCTGAGGGTCAAAGAACAACAGGTGCCAATTGCTACCACAACAGTGCACTGGCGGCAATATCGCACCAACCGAGACTCCGTGATTCCCATCCATAAGTTGATTCGTCGACTGGAGAGCCAAGGAGTGATCAGCAAGACTCACTCATCCTTTAACAGTCCCCTATGGCCAGTGCGGAAGTCTAATGGAGAGTGGAGACTAACAGTAGACTATAGGGGCCTGAATGAAGTCACGCCGCCACTGAGTGCTGACATGCGGGACATGCTAGAACTTCAATACGAATTGGAGTCAAAGGCAGCCAAGTGGTATGCCACCATTGACATCGCTAATGCGTTTTTCTCAATCCCTTTGGCAGCAGAGTACAGGCCACAGTTTGCTTTCACTTGGAGGGGTGTCCAGTACACCTGGAATCGACTGCCCCAGGGGTGGAAACACAGCCCCACCATTTGCCATGGACTGATCCAGACTACATTGGAACAGGGTGGGGCTCCGGAACACCTGCAATACATTAATGACATCATTGTGTGGGGCAACACAGCAGCAGAAGTTTTTGAGAAAGGGAAGAAAATAGTCCAAATCCTTCTGGAGGCTGGCTTTGCCATAAAACAAAGTAAGGTCAAGGAACCTGCACAGGAGACCCAGTTCTTAGGAATAAAATGGCAAGATGGGCGTCGTCCAATCCCAATGGAGGTGATCATCAAAATAACAGCCATGTCTCCGCCAACCAGCAAAAAAGAAACGCAAGCTTTCTTGGGTGTTGTGGGTTTTTGGAGAATGTGTATTCCAAATTACAGTCTGATCATAAGCCCTCTCTACCAAGGGACCAGGAAGAACGATTTCAAATGGGGCCCTGAGCAACGACAAGCCTTTGAACAAATTAAACAGGAGATATAGTTCATGCAGTAGCCCTTGGGCCAGTCCGGGCAGGACAAGATGTAAAAAATGTGCTCTACACTGCAGCCGGGGAGAATGGCCCTACCTGGAGCCTCTGGCAGAAAGCACCGGGGGAGACTCGAGGTCGACCCCTAGGGTTTTGGAGTCAGGGATACAGAGGATCTGAGGCTGGCTATACTCCAACTGAAAAAGAGGTATTGGCAGCCTATGAAGGGGTTCGAGCTGCTTCGGAAGTGGTTGGTACTGAAGCACAGCTCCTCCTGGCACCCCGACTGCCAGTGCTGGGCTGGATGTTCAAAGGGAGGATCCCCTGTACACATCATGCAACTGATGCTACATGGAGTAAGTGGGTCGCACTCATCACACAACGGGCTCAAAGAGGAAACCCCAGACGCCCAGGAATCTTGGAAGTGATCATGGATTGGCCAGAAGGCAAAGATTTTGGAATATCGCCAGAGGAGGAGGTGATGTGTGCTGAGGAGGCCCCACTGTATAATAAACTACCAGAAAATGAGAAGCAATATGCCCTGTTCACGGATGGGTCCTGTTGTGTTGTAGGAAAGCATCAGAGGTGGAAAGCTGCTGTATGGAGTCCTGTATGACAGGTGGCAGAAACTGCTGAAGGAGAAGGTGAATCGAGTCAGTTTGCAGAGGTGAAAGCCATCCAGCTGGCTTTAGATATTGCTGAACGAGAAAAGTGGCCAGTGCTCTATCTCTATACTGACTCATGGACGGTGGCAAATGCCCTGTGGGGGTGGTTACAGCAATGGAAGCAGAGCAACTGGCAGCACAGAGGCAAACCCATCTGGGCTGCCACATTGTGGCAAGATATTGCTGCCTGGATAGAGAACCTGGTTGTAAAAGTACATCACATAGATGCTCATGTGCCCAAGAGTCAGGCCACTGAAGACCATCACAACAACCAGCAGGTGGATCAGGCTGCTAAGACTGCTAAGTAGCTCTGGTGGACCTGGACTGGCAACCTAAGGGAGAATTATTTCTAGCTCAGTGGGCCCATGACACCTCAGGCCATCAAGGAAGAGATGCAACATCTAGATGGGCTCGTGATCGAGGGGTGGACTTGACCATGGCACTATGGCAATCAAGCGAGCCAAGCGGTTCAAGCCTCTCTGGTATGGAGGACGATGGCTGAAATACGGGGAGGCCTGGCAGATTGATTAGATCACACTCCCACAAACCCACCAAGGCAAGCGCCATGTGCTCACCATGGTGGAAGCAACCACCGGATGGCTGGAAACATATCCTGTGCCCCATGCCACCGCCCAGAACACTATCCTGGGTCTTGAAAAGCAAGTCCTATGGCGACATGGCACCCCAGAAAGAATTGAGTCAGACAACGGGACTCATTTCCGAAACAGCCTCATAGACACCTGGGCCAAAGAGCATGGCATTGAGTGGGTATATCACATCCCCTATCATGCACCAGCCTCCGGGAAAATAGAACGATACAATGGACGGTTAAAGACTACACTGAGAGCAATGGGTGGTGGGACATTCAGACATTGGGATACACATTTAGCAAAGGCCACCTGGTTAGTCAACACCAGGGGATCTGCCAATCGAGCTGGCCCTGCCCAATCAAGACTTTTACGCACTCTAGAGGGAGATAAAGTCCCTGTAGTGCACATAAAAAATATGATGGGGAAGACAGTCTGGGTTACTCCCACCTCGGGCAAAGGTAAACCCATTTGTGGGATTGCTTTTGCTCAGGGACCTGGGTGCACTTGGTGGGTGATGCGGGAGGATGGGGAAGTCTGATGTGTACTTCAAGGAGACTTGATTTTGGGTGAAAATAGCCAATGAACTGAATTATATAACGTTTGTTGCTATATAATACTGGATGTCATCACTTCTGTGATTACTATGTGCCATATCAACAGCATATAGTAAGAATCACCCAAATTAATGAAGAATGAATGAACTCTGAGGAAACCAAGCAAAGTGCAGAGGTGATAGAACTAGAACTGGCTTCAGCATGCTACAATCCAACACCACGTACTACCTCTCCTGCCCAGAAAGACCGTTATGACAGATGAATCCCAAAGTCATAAACTAAATGAACTCAACAAATGTTCTAGAGAGATAGCATATAGACTAAGGGAATGATACTCGTGTATTGTATCAAAGGAAAGGAAGGGGGTGGTCGTTAATGAGGATATGTTGGATAATGTGGGACCTGGGCATTACGTAAATGTTATGGAATAAGGGGTGGTTACTGTCCTGGTTTCAGCTGGGATAGAGTTAATTTTCTTCTTGGTAGCCGGTATGGGGCTGTGTTTTGGGTTTAGGATGAGAACAATGTCGATGATACACTGATGCTTTGTTCTTGCTAAGTAGTGCTAAGTGGTGCTCACACTGGTCAAGGACTTTTCAGCTTCCCATGCTCTGCAGGGTGCACAAGAAGATGGGAGGGGGCACAGCCAGGACAGCTGACCCAGACTGGCCAAGGGGCTATTCCATACCACATGACGTCATGCTCAGTATATGAGCGGGGGGAGTTGGCCGGGGGAGGGGCAACGATCGCTGCTTGGGTGGACGGGCTGGGCATCGGTCGGCGGGTGGTGCACAAATGTAGAGTGTATCGCTTGCTTTGTATTACTATTGTACTATTATTACTTGTTTTTATTATTATTGCTATTATTACTATTACTACTGTTCTATTTTTATTTTACTTTAGTTATTAAACTGTTCTTCTCTCAACCCACGAGTTTTTCCCCTTTTGCCCTTCTGATTCTCTCCCCCATCCCACCGGTGGGGGAGTAAGCGAGCGGCTGCGTGGTGCTTAGTTGCTAGCTGGGGTTAAACCACAACAAGGGGTTATTCGAATTCGTAGAAGAGCTAAAGGTAAGGCTTCTGTCCAGTTAAGGTGTGCTTCCTGACAAAGTTTAGAAACTTGTCTTTTAAGAGTCTGATTCATTCTTTCTACTTTCCCACTAGACTGGGGCCTCCAGGGAGTGTGTAGTTCCCATTTGATCTGCAAAAACCTGGAAATTTCCTGAACTACTTCTGCAATAAAATGAGGCCCACTATCAGCGGAAATACCCTCTGGAATACCAAATCCAGGTATAATTTCTTTTAACAAGATCCTAATTACCTCTCTAGCTTTGTTGGTACGACAAGGGAAAGACTCTGGCCAACCAGAGAAAGTGTCTGCTAATACCAATAAATATTTATATAGGTTACATCTAGGTAATTCCGAAAAATCTATTTGCCAGTATTCCCCAGGAGTCATTCCTTGTTTTACAAGTCGCCCATAATCTTCTTTCTGATTTTTGGATTATTACTACAACAAACAGTACATTTCTTCACTATGATATCTGCTATATTCTGCATTTTGGGCCCAAAAATATCTCTTTTAGCAGTTAATACCAGGGCATCTGCTCCTGTATGCATCTCTTGGTGTATCCTTTTAAGCAGAATTTCCAGCATTTTCTCAGGAACCAATAGTTGTTTCAGTGGCATTTCCCACCAGCCTTGATAATTTTTGGAACAATCCAATTGTTTCGCCAATTGGTTTTCTTTTTGAGTGTATTTTGGTGGTGATAGTTTTAAATGAGATCCTGGAATGGAGGCTCCTTCTAGAGTTGGCTCCTTCAGGGCTGCCTCTTTAGCTAACAGATCAGCTTTTCGATTGCCTTTTACAACTCCGCTATCTCCTTTTTGGTGGGCTTTACAATGCATTATTGCAACCTCTTTTGGTTGAAGAACTGCTTGTAACAGTTTCATAATCTCTGCCCCATATTTTATTGGAGTCCCTTGTGAGTTTAATAGTCTTCTTTCTTTCCAAATTGCCCTGTGTGCATGAACCACTCCAAATGCATATTTGGAAACAGTATATATATTGACTCTTTTCCCATGACTCGGCTCTAGAGCTCGAGTCAGCACTATCAATTCTGCCTTTTGAGCGGATGTATTACCAAGTAATGCTCTGGTTTCTAATGTTTGGGTGTTTGTTACCACTGTGTATCCAGCTCTTCATCTTCCTTCCAACATGTAGCTGCTACCGTCGGTGAAAAGCTCTGCTTATGGGTCAGGCAGGGGTTCATCCTGTAGATCTGGTCTGCTGGAATATACTTGTTCAATAGTGGTTAGACAATCATGTTGCAGTTCATCAGACTCAGAGATTGGAAGTAGAGTGGCAGGATTCAAGGTGGAGGGCAGAGAAAACGTAATATCATCTTGTTCTGGTAACACAGCTTGATATTTTGCTAACCTATTCGGGGAAATCCAGTGGTGTCCCTTATTTTCAAGGAGAGACGATACAGCATGGGGTACAAACACAGTAATCAGTTGACCCAGTGTCAGTTTTCGAGATTCTTCAATTAAGGTTACGGTCGCTGCCACTGCTCTCAAGCAGGCGGGCCAACCTTTACTGACTTCATCCAATTGTTTGGAAAAGTATCCCACTGGTCTCTTCCAGCTCCACAATTTCTGTGTCACCACTCCCAATGCTACTTGTTGCTTTTTGTGTACATATAATTGAAAGGGTTTCCTCAAATTCGGGAGCCCCAAGGCAGGGGCTTCCATCAATTTTCTTTTAATTTCATCAAAGCTTTTACGGCATTCTATTGTCCATTCTAAAATCCCCTCAGTTCCTTTGGTGGCAGCATATAATGGCTTGGCAATCAGTCCAAAATTAGGGATCCATAGCCAACACCACCCAGCCATCCCTAAAAATGTTTCTTTGAAGTAGGTACAGCAATTCTGCAAATGGCCTCTTTTCTTTCAGCACTTAATTCTCTTTGTCCTTTTGTAACTTCAGATCCCATATATTGGACTCTCTCTTTTCCAATCTGGGCCTTCTTTTTAGAAACTTGGTAGCCTGCTAGACCCAGAAAATTGAGTAAGCTAATTGTGGCTTCCAAACACTCCTCATAGGTATCAGAACCAATCAATAAGTCATCTACATACTGTAACAGTGTTACGGTATCATACTCACTGTGCCACTGTTCTAGTTCTTTCGTCAATGCATTACCAAACAATGTGGGGCTATTTTTGAACCCTTGGGGAAGGACGGTCCAACAGAGTTGCATCTTCCATCCTGTAGTTGGGTTTTCCCATTCAATGGCAAAAATAGTCTGACTTTGTTCATCCACAGGTATGCAAAAGAAAGCATCCTTCGAGTCCAGCACTGTAAAATAAGTATTCCTGTCAGGAATTGAGGCGAGGAGGGTATACGGATTTGGAACCATGGGGTGCACGTCTATTGTTCTCACATTAACTTCTCGTAAATCCTGTACCAATCTATATTCCTGAGAATGAGGCTACTTTACAGGCAAAATTGGAGTATTAAATTGACTGGCATTCCCTTAATTTTCCATGCTCTAAAAAGGAATTTATCACTGATTCTAATCCCTTCTGGGCCTCCAATTTACTAGGGTACTGTTTCTTTCTTACCAGCTGGGCTCCTGGTTTTAGCTCGATCTTTACTGGAGTCACATTCTTGGCTTGTCCTGGTGTTCCCGATGACCATACTATGGGTATTACCGCTTCTAGTACCTTGTTTGGAATGTCTCCTCCTTCCTCAGGATTCTTCTCAGTTAGCAAACATATCTGGGCTCTCCATGCATTCTCTGGGAGAATATGTAGTTGGACAGAATCTTCAGAAAGATCTTCCTTAAAGGTCCCTTACAACTAGTTATTACAGAATGGGTGGCCCCGCTATCAATCAGAAAATCAATTAATTCATTTCCCAGCTTAACTGGAAACCGAGGATCAGCTGGGGAAGCTTTAATAGATTCCCCCAGTCCCCCTCAGTCCAATCCAATCTCCGCCATTACCCCAACAACTTCCCCTGTTTCTTTCTCTCGATTCTTCAAAAGACGTGGACATTCTTCCAGTGACCTTCCTGTTTACAGTAGGCACACTGATTCATTCTTAGGGGGGTTTCACAGCATCCTCCGCTGCTACCTCCACAACCCTTACATCTAAATCCTCCCTGTACGCTTCCTCTTTCCTCTGTTAGGGTGACCAGCAAAGAAGCCTGCAATTTTGCTCATCCTCACTTCTCTTTTTCCTCTACCTCTTCTCTATTATTATATACTTTATATATGCCGAGGGCATGACGTAGATGGTATAGAATAAGGGGTGGATAGGACTGTCGTGGTTTAACCCCAGCCAGCAACTAAGCACCACACAGCTGCTTGCTCACTCCCCCCACCCCCCCAGTGGGATGGATGAGAGAATCGGAAGAGTAAAAGTAAGAAAACTCATGGGTTGAAACAAGAACAGTTTAATAATTGAAATAAAATAAAGTAAAATAGTAGTAGTGATAATAATATACAAAGCAAGTGATGCACAATGCAATTGCTCACCACCCGCTGACTGATGCCCAGCATGTCCCCAAACAGTGATCCCTGGCCAACTCCCCCCAGTTTATATACTGAGCATGACATCATATGGTATGGAATAGCCCTTTGGCCAGTCTGGGTCAGCTGTCCTGGCTGTGCCCTCTTCCAGCTTCTTGTGCACCTGGCAGAGCATGGGAAGCTGAAAAGTCCTTGACTAGTGTAAGCACTACTTAGCAACAACTAAAACATCAGTGTGTTACCAACATTATTCTCATCCTAAATCCAAAACACAGCACTCTACCAGCTACTAGGAAGAAAATTAACTCTATCCCAGCTGAAACCAGGACAGACATCATGCAGAACAATAAAAATGCGGGGAATTGGCTGGGGGGGGGTGGGGCCACTGCTCAGGAACTGGCTGGGTATTGGTCAACAGGTGGTGAGCAATTTTGCATCACTTGTTTTGAATATTCTTTTATCATTATTATTATTTTCCCTTCCTTTTCTATCCTATTAAATTGTCTTTATCTCAACCCATGAGTTTTACCTTTTTTCCGATTGTCTCCCCCATTCCCACTGAAGGGGGGAGTGAGCAAATGGCTGTGTGGTGTTTAGCTGCCTGCTGGGTTAAACCACAACATAGTGAATGTTGTTGTGGGGAGAACAGACTGGTTCAGGGTTCACTCCAAGTCAAATTGAAGAGTGACCTGTATCTATATGTATTTAGGTAGTCAATAAGGTGCCTGTAGAGAATACAGGGATCACAGCCAAAGCTCCTGTAATTACACAGAAAAAAAATGCTGTTTATGTATATTTGCATGGCATTTCTTCACCATCAGCGCTATTTGAAAGCAGAGGTACCCAATGGCTGAGAGTGCTTAAAATTTCTTACCAAAATTGAAAATTAAATAGCAAGTAAGGTTGATATGCTCAGGTTTCATGTTCCATTTCCCCACACCCCTCTGACCCTGCTGTGCTGCGTGTATCTTAATGTCGGCTGGAGATCACTAGGGCAGCCATGTGGTGAGAACTGGAGGAGGCATCACCACCCTAGTCCTCAAATCCACTGTAACACACAGCTTTCTTGACCCTGCCTTTGACTGGAAAATAAAAGTAAAGCAAAATCTGCAAAACATTTTAAAGACCATCTCAGGATGATTATTTAAAAGAAAAGCCCCCTTGGTAACTGCAAATAGTCTCTTGTGCATAATGGAAGCCTTAATTTAGCTGCGCTCATACACTCATCTCAGGACCTTAAGTGAAAACGACTTTATGTACTGTATTTATTTCCATTGCTGCAATATTATACATGCAGGAGCTTAGCATTCAGTTCATTCAATATGCCATCTTGAGAGGAGATCTTCACCTGGAAATGTTCTCGACTCCTCTACTGAGGATATATTTGAAAGCCAGTCCCACACCTTTCTCCTTTCAGTACATATCCTCCCATTAACTTTTGAAGAAATGAGTTCATTCCTCCATGCCTGTACTGTTCAGGGATGTCCACCACTGTATGTTGTGCATGCAATATACATACCAGCTTCTGACTGGTCTCTTAGAAATTATGCTGTGCCTAGAAAGCATTTCTCTAGGTGATATGTGTTTTTTCTTCAACTCTCTTCCCCATCTCTCCAGGATTTGTTATCTATGCCAAATCAAGTGTTAGTATTGATCAGCTAGATGTTCTTTGAAGGGCACTGTAGGGACCAACTGACTCGAAAATGCAATGAACCTTTCTCTAAATTAAAATCCATACCTAAGGTGACATTAACAGCAGCTATGCTGATCTTATCTTTTTTTCTGTAACATCTTTTTGAGGCCATGGCCCACTATGCAGTAAAACAGAACTGATGGTTCTGTGACTGTAGTCCTGCTCAGTAATGTTTATTTGCCTCTTTTCTTTTCCTAAGCCATAGTTTAATATCCATCCTACAAAGGTGATCAATAGACAAATTTTGCAGGTCAAGTGTGTACAGTTATAGTAGAAAGAAGCCTTACAGCTATATTTCAGTGGAGCAATGTTGCCATCTAGTGAGAAACTGCAATGAGCTTTGGATTAGTCTCATGTTGGTTCTGGTAGTCCTCCTTAAATACATTTAACACAAATTATAGGAGTTCGATAAGCAGGATGCAATGTACCTTTTTAACTAAATATACTTTAGATTTATACAATCAAGTCATTTATCTAAAATTATTTGAAAGATGCAGTAGATAGATAGCCTAAAAGTATATCTTAGACTGGATTTTCCTGCAAATCATAAAGCTTTTTGAATATTTCTGAAAGGAATTTGACTTCTTTCAATTAAGTCAATTCATATGTCAAATGCAGGTCTACTAATAAAACCACAATAATGTTACTAGTGATGACCATTGGCAGTGTTCCTAATTGGAGTTTGATCATAGACTATAGACACTGCAGAAAATGCCATTTAAAATATTGCCCTTTATGTTTATTGTGGAGATAAGTGTTGCAAGTAGGAATACAATCAAAGTTCTGCTCACAGTGAGGCAAAGTTTAATTACTTTTGGCATAAGATTCATGGTTTGGAGAGCAGAAATTTTCCACTAAAAATGTGGGGGTTTTGCAGCACCTAAGACATTCCATCCTAATTGTGGTTGTGACTATTTGAATAATATAAGCAACTGGATTAAGCATTTTAAATTAATGAAATCAATGACATCTTTTAACTGAAATTAAAGATGAGGAACATTTTTTTGGTGATCTTTTGGGCTGTTTGATTTATTTTCAGACCATTTTACAAATGAATTAAAAAGATAAGTTAATAAGTATTAAAAACAATCTTATCTATAGTTTATATTTCTAAAACATGATAATATATTTCTCTAAAGTGGGTACCATTCTAAGCCATTAAAGCAAGTATAAAAAAATTCCTCCTTTTCTCAAAAGATATGAATATTTTCTTAGAGACAAACTTAAGAGAATGTGTTAATTTTATTGACAATCCAAAAAACAGTTAGAAAGTAACCATTTGTAGCAGTCAAAATATGTAAAATACCATATAATATATCCCATATATCACCATATATCATGGTAATCTTCTCAGGAATAGTGCTGTACTGTGAATATTGTCAGATTATAAATTACACACAAAAATCAATGTAAAGCTAATGATATAATGAGTACTAAGGCATGCTGTTGCATCCCCACAAAACACTGAAGAGTTTCTGAAGTGCCACTCCCTATTTGGTCCTAAGGTAAATACATAGTATCTTCTGATTCAAAATCTGTCTATGCAGTATTGCCAACTTTTATTTTCTTTATATCAATAATATTAATAGTTCCAGCTTTGTGCAAGAAATGGTGAGGTTAGAGGAACCGGACTAGGAAACACAAGAAAGAGAAAGACCAATCAGTCAGTGGAGAGAACAAAATCCCTCACCGTTCAGACTGGGGAAGTGTAATACAAGTTAAAATCATACTTAATTCACTGGTGTTTTAGACACAACGCTTAAATGTTCCTCTGAACATACTTTAGTTCCAATCTGGTTAAGTCCTTCCAGTAACATAAATGACAAAAACTACAGATTGAGCTTAACTTCTCCAGTCAGGTTTGCTGTGGTTCAGGATGTTCCCAGAAAGCTGATTTTGTTAAAATTGTACTTTAAATAGAACATGTTGGGGGTCAAAATCTGAAATTTGGTGTTTATAAAGTTTTTCTTTATTTGCATTTCTTTAATCAGTCTTTGCTGATCCTTAAAAAAAAAAGCTGTTTAAACTTCATCATCCCTTTATTCTAACACGCCCATTTATCTGTAAGTTTTTTAGTACAAAATAAAGCAGCATACCATCATGGGGTATGATTTCCATCTATCCTTCCATGAAAGGATGATGGATAGACCCCTGTACACATTAATATACACTTTTAGCTATTTTTACCCCTGAGTCAGTTCTTCCATTGGGAAACCTAAAGATAGTGCTGATCTGTTAAGTGATTCCTGTAAAGATTGCACTGGGCAGGTTTTATTGTTCCTACAAAAACCAGGAAATTTTTTGTGTTTTTTTTCAGCACCCTTCCACTGACTCTCAGCCTATTAACTATGACAGTAATGTAGACATCTCTCATTTAAAAAGCACTCCTATAGCAGTGATCACAAGGAGCATGTACATGCTCACAATCATTTTTCAGCTTTCCTTCTTACTGGTGTTTTTAAATTCAATTAACATTTGGTCAAAGAAACAGTCATATTTTGAGGCTCCAAAGCACCAGATCCACCTGCTTTATGCAAATTGTTGAGGATGTGGATGAATAAATGTTGACATTCCTGGTTCTTTCCATTTCCCATGCTTAGGTTTGGCTAATGCATTGTCAGTGTCCTTTGCTGTTTGAAGAATGTGTTCTCTGCAATGTGCAGGTTCTGCTGCAAGTGTTTCAGTTCAATTGTCTGACTTCCACTTGTTCCCTCATTTAAAAGGTATTTAGTTTAAGCAATATCTTCAGACTAAAGCATTAAGCATCATTAAATATATAGAATCATAGAATCGTAGAATCATAGAATGTTTTGGGACGGAAGGGACCTTTAAAGGTCATCTAGTCCATCCCCCCTGCAATTGGCAGGGACATCTACAACTAGATCAGGTTGCTCAGAGCCCCATCCAGCCTGTCCTTGAATGTTTCCAGGGATGGGGCATCTACCACCTCCACCCACTCCAACAGGTCTATGTCCTTCCTGTGCTGAGGACCCCAGAGCTGGATGCAGTACTCCAGGTGGGGTCTCACCAGAGCAGAGTAAAGGGGCAGAATCACCACCCTCGACCTGATGGCCACGCTTCTTTTGACGCAGCCCAGGATACGGTTGGCTTTCTGGGCTGTGAGAGTATGTTGCCGGCTCATGTCCAGCTTTTCATCTATCAGTACCCCCAAGTCCTTCTCCTCAGGGCTGCTCTCAATCCCTTCATCCCCCAGCCTGTATTGATACCGGGGATTGCCCCGACCCAGGTGCAGGACCTTGCACTTGGCCTTGTTGAACCTCATGAGGTTCACATGAGCCCACTTCTCCAGCCTGTCCAGGTCCCTCTGGATGGCATCCCGTCCCTCAGGCGTGTCGACTGCACCGCTCAGCTTGGTGTCATCTGCAAACTTGCTGAGGGTGCACTCGTTCCTGCTGTCTATGTCACTGATGAAGATATTGAACAGCACTGGCCCCAGTACGGATGCCAGAGGGACACCACTCATCACTGTTCTCCATCTGGACATTGAGCCATTGACCACTACCCTCTGGATGTGACCATCCAGCCAATTAGCTATCCACCGAACAGTCCGCCCATGAAATCCATATCCTTCCAATTTAGAGAGGAGGATATTGTGGGGGACCGTGTCAAAGGCCTTACAGAAGTCCAGATAGGTGACATCCATAGCTCTTCCCTCATCCACTGATGCAGTTACTCCATCATAGAAGGCCACTAGGTTATTCAGGCAGGTCTCAAAGCTACGAAAGGTCTCAAAGCTATGAAATAAGAAATCATCACATTTCCTATAGCATGATTTATCAAGAGATTTCAACTTCCAATGCTAATGTGTTCATGTTTCACCCCTTGCTAGTACCAGCTTCTGTGTTCATGTTAACTGAGCTAAATCAGAAACTGATCCAGATGAAAACTAATGAAAAAAAAAAAAAAAAAGAGCCTAGTTTCCTTTTTCTCTGATCTGAATCTGGGTCTTGCAAATGCCCAAGTCAGGATTGAACAGCCAGGGCTGCACAGGCTTGGGGCATACTAAAGTGATCAAGTAACCAAGGTCTCAAAACCATGTTTATTTAAAAACAGAAAAAAAAATTACTTCCAAAATTAAGGAATCTGAACAGTTTCACAAGACACGTTGTTATTTTCATGTGCAGATCCACTAATTGTCAAGCATTCTTTGGCTTTGGGTTGAATCCTAAAACATTTTGCAACAGATGTTTTCAGATATTAAAAACATGAGAAAGATACCATTGGAAAGAAAAGCTTTTTTGAAAAAAAATCTACATTTTTCAAACAACTTTAATGTTTTCAGCATTTTGCTATTGCAAATCACTGTTCCCTGGGATGTTTCCTGTGAGCTGTTTTTTATTCTTCTTTTCTCATATCGAATTGTACAGAATATCATTAAATCTCATTTGGAGACATGTCAATGTACAATGGTGGAACTATACCAGCTAGCATGGCAGACCCATACATATGAAGAAATTAAAGTTTACCAGAGCAAGGTACAATCCTGCAATATGCTTTTTCTTCTCCTTCCCGTTGTTTGAAGTTGTTATCAGTATAACTTCTTTGGCAAGGACACACTGATGAGTTTCTTATCCAAGAGGCAGAAAATAGGCTTTTAAATGTCTTGAAGGAGCCTGGTTACTGAAAACAAAGGAGTGACATTTCATGAAAAGGAGCAATGACTTTCCAGCATTTTGGGATATTTGTTTATGCCAAGGTTCAGTAATGGTTATAGAATCCAGCTTTCCACTCATTGCCTGTTGCCATAGGTCTAAACTTTTTGCAGAACTTCAGTTGACTTTCATGTGATCAGGATTGGACCCTTTCTGTTGGAAGAATTTTCAGAAGACAAGATGATATAATTTTGTTTCATTATAATTTTGAAAACTGTTTGAAACATACCTGCTTTTTATGTGAATAACAAATATTTTAACTGCAAACAAAGTAAATATCAGTCACTTACAGACAATACATAATGATGAATTCAAAATACTCCTTAAAGTGAAGTTGTTCAAAAGTGACTGGAAAAATTATCTCATTAAACTACATTTTTATTCCACTGCTGCAATTCTCAGGTCAAGTTGGTTCAGAATGTTTCTCACTAGCAGCTCTTCAGACATAGACCAGTCAACAGAAATCAAGCTGTGTTCTTTGTGCCTCTTTCACTTGCATCATTAACAATGGTTCTGCAGTCAGATTTTAGTTGGCACATTAGTTAATGCAAAAGACAGAAGAGAGTCCAGCTTGTTCTTTAAAAGTTTTGTAGCTATGCAATACTAGTAGGAATAAAAACACACCCTAGTTTGTAGAGCTATGGCATGCAACTTAACAGCATCAATGTGCATGTGCACACATATGCACAAGAAAAATAGTTATCAAGGAGGCATAAATTTGGTGTAATCAGTGTTCAGACCATAATGATACTTTAATGATTTTTTTTAAGTTTCAAACTAGCAGAAATTTTCTGTTGGATGATTTAATAGCATTGCTCCATTTCCTCTCTAACAGTATTCTGGGATATTTACATTTTTTGTGTCACTGTTTGTATATCCTACGCAAAAGCCGACATTAAAATCACATTTTAACATTAGACAGTATAGTCTCCCCTTTGAAGAGGCAATGCCAGAGTTCAGATCACTGGGGCAAACAACTTGTGAAAACAGCCTTCTAATGAAAACTGTCAGGCACCTTTAAAAAGCAGAAATGCCACTACATCTGCCTGGGGTAAAATCTAAGGACTCTGCTTTTCTGCAAGGCCACCTGAAGTCCTTAATGCTCTAATAAATCCTCTTTCTTTATTTTTCCATGTATGTTTCACCAGAAGACCAGAGAAGCTCTGTGGCAGCAGTGTGCCATTCAGATCACTCATGCTATCCAGTACGCGGTGGAGTTTGCAAAGCAGATAACAGGCTTCATGGACCTCTGCCAGAATGAGCAAATTCTGCTCCTTAAGTTAGGTGGGTAAACACCAAAGACCATCGTAGTATGCAGCACATTAGAAATGTGTTCTGTTGTCTTGTTTTGCAGGTCATTTTAATTTCAAAGGAGCCCTACTGTACAATTTATTTCATTAGCTATATTAACCCTTCCGTAGTTTTCCATATTAATCATGTTACTGCCTTCTGATCCTCTTCCCTCTATAGTCAGTTGTGGTTATTAAATACATAGAAACACAGAATCATTGCAGAATCTGCAGTCTCCAATCTGACATGTAGTGGAAGGACCCTGTGAATTGAGCTAGTTGAATCACTCATCTACCACCCTATAAAATCCCCACTTGCCATTAGTGAAATGAATGTAGGCTCACCAGGTCATATCTCTGTGGTCATCTCTAATCTTTTTAATGAGAATACAGCAATACCCTCCAGCCAGTGCACAGAAGGAAAAATCCCTGCTCGTGCGAGTTGGTATTGGAATAAATGAGAGCAAATTACAGCAGTGTGCTCTGACTGTGCTCTCTGTGCATGTGTGGTTATGCATGTATGTGCATAAGGGCATGGAGGAAAAGGGTTTCCTTTCATGTAATGGGACTTAGTAATTTCTGTCCTCCATACGAAACATGACAAGATTTATCGTGATGGTGTATAGAATAGAATACACTATTTCAGTTGGAAGGGACCTACAATGATCATCCAGTCCAACTGCCTGAACCACTTCAGGGCTGACCAAAAGTTAAAGCATGTTATTAAGGGCATCGTCCAAACGCCTCTTAAACACTGACAGGCATAGGGCATCGAGCACCTCTCTAGGAAGCCTGTTCCAGGGTTTGACCACCCTCTCGGTAAAGAAACGCTTCCTAATGTCAAGTCTGAACCTCCCCTGATGCAGCTTTGATCCATTCCCACATGTCCTGTCACTGGATACCAGGGAGAAGAGATGAGCACCTCCCTAACACCATTAAACTCAGGAGGACAAAATAGTATTACCAAATTAACTGCTACTGGTAATTAACTGCATTTACCCTGTCATACCAGTTTGTTGTTCCCTCCATGTGGGATGCTATGTGAGGCAGCTCGTTAAAACAGAAGTGCTTCCTATTTCAAGAGAGTTATTCATTAAATCCGAAAGCCACTGTGATTCAGTGCTCTGTACACAAAGGACTGTGGATCAGTGGACTATACCAAAATTGTGGGCACGGGTATAAAAGGGAAGGGATACACAGAGATCCAGGAAGCATACAGGCAAGCAGCTGGAAAGAGGGTCATAGCATGAGAATAATTTTTAAAGCTCATACTAATTTCAAAACTTCCGCAGATGTGTGTGCACGCTGAGTAACTTCATTCATTTGACTGGCAAAACACAGTTGCACCTTAAGCAAAAGATATAGTTATATTTGACCATACTGTCAGACAACTCTGGTTAACTTCAGCATGTATAAATACGTCAGGTTTTATTTTCTGTTTTGCTGTTCATGCTAAGCAGAAGTAGTTAGAAAAATCAGGACTTCATTCAAAAACATGTGTGCAAAAGAATCCCCAGATTCACAGTTTCTCTTACAGGAAATTTGGATTTAGTAAGGGGATGCTTAAAAAATATTTTTCCCTTTATTTTCCCAAACTGTATATTTTTGCATTTAGGAAATAATAGGAAAGGATGAGGAGAAAAAAGAAGAGTCCCTTTGGCTGTTCCCCAACCTGAAAGAAAAATAAGGGAAACAAAAGTAAAAAAAAATTAGGGGTGTTTTTAATAGTACTTTATTTTTTATTTTGTCTCTAAAAACACTTTGTCATATTCTCCTCCTCCAGCCATAGTAAGCAGGGATTCATATACATGTAGAATGGAGATGCTTTTTGTATAAAAATGTTTAATTATTAAAAAATAGTTTCAATAAATGCCTAGTTTTCAGGAAAAAATTTGCCCAGCTCTAAATTCAGATTAAGTCCAGGCTACCAATTTTCTGCAATGAAGAAAAACAACCTAAAGAAAGGGCAGTGGGGCTGGACTGAAAATTACCTGGTACAGCCCTCAGACTATTACCCATTATTGCTCTTCCATGTGGGTGGTGATGAAGCCGCAACACATAGTCCAAGGGCAATCAAAAGAGACTTCAGGGCCTTGGGACAGTTGGTAAGGGAATCTGGAGCACAAGGTGTAGTAAAGATAAGGGCTGGCGACCGGAAGATCACGCACTGTACGGAAAGAGTTAAGGGTCGACCCTCCCTTGTCTCCGCCCCTTATAACATAGCACGCCTACTGCTGGGAGTATAAAGGTAAACTACTGCGCAATAAACATTGAAGCTGAACACCCACACTGTGTGTGCTGACTGTTCCTTCCCCAGCCCGGGTCGGCTGGAGATCCGCCGGTATAACCTTGATATGTAACGAACGCTACATAGTGGTGACCCCGACGTGACCGGCTGCAGGTAGCAGCGATGGAGCTCGCAGAACTCGTAAAGGTACTAAAGTCGGTAGCGACGGAGGTGGGCGAGGATGGGGCGATAAGGAAAAGGCCCACAGGCGACTGCATCCAATGGATGCTACGCCGGGGAGTGCTCGGCGCTCCCACAGAAGTTTTTGGACACCCCAAATTGGGGGAAAATACGCAACGAGCTGACAGAAGCGATCATAAGCAATGTTGGAGGAGCCAGTGACCGGCTTCGCGCCTCGGGAACAGTAGAAAGGGTGCTCAAGAAGGGGTTTGCGGCAAAGCGGTGCTGGCTTGCCACACGTAGCGCGCTGATGGGGCATGAAGTTCCTGGGAACGAAAAGCCAACGGGTTTAGTCTCGGAGGGGACACAGGCTGGCTGGGAGGGAGCACAGCCAGGGGGGGCTGACCCAGACTGGCCAAAGGGCTATGCCATACCATATGACATCATGCTCAGCATATAAAGCTGGAGGAAGAAGAAGGAAGGGGGGGACGTTCGGAGTGATGGCGTTTGTCTTCCCAAGTAACCGTTACGCATGATGGAGCCCTGCTTTCCTGAGGATGGCTGAACACCTGCTTGCCTATGGGAAGTAGTGAATGAATTCCTTGCTTTGCTTTGCTTGCGCGCGCGGCTTCTGCTTTACCCATTAAACTGTCTTTATCTCAACCCATGAGTTTTCTCACTTTTACTCTTCCGATTCTCTCCCCCATCCCACTGGGGGGGAGTGAGCAAGCAGCTGTGTGGTGCTTAGTTGCTGGCTGGGGTTAAACCACGACAGTTTTTTTTGGCGCCCAATATAGGGTACAAAGGGTTCGAGATAACGACAGATTTAATTGGAACGTGCTAGATCGAAGTTATAGCAGGTATTGCTGTTTAGCTATTAATCGGCAGGCTTCTGTGCTTGCCACAGGGCTTGCTTGCCTTACTGTATATTAGAGTCTAATGCTCGTTAGTGGCTGCTTTTTGCTTTCACTGCTTGCTGTACTGCTGAACTGCTTATCATCTTACTCCGCTGTGCCTGGGAACATTTTGATAACAGCAATGGCTATGTGCCTGGGCTGGCAGATGGCCAGGGCATCTCTGCTGTTTTTCTGTACTGCTGTCCTGGACAGGCTGGAACTCCAGTGTGAACTCGAGTTGAAGGGGTGGCCTGTGGGGCACAGACGGGGCCGTCGTTACTGGGGGCTGAGCCAACAGAGGAAGGGGAGGCGCAGGGAGGCTATGGCGCAGCGGGAACAAAGGAGTCGGGAAAGGTGTTCCCGTTATGAGTGGGGAGTCTAGAGCAGCCGCCCACGGAACCTTCGGCACCTTCTGCACCAGCGGATCCACCACCTCCTCAATACCCCTGGGGCGAGTTGCAACAATGTGTGGAAAGGGAGCTGACTGATAGGTTGCTGGACTGGGTCCCGGGGGCCGATGTGGGATCCCAGCGGTATTGCGAACTACGTGAAGGAAGATGGCGGGAAGGAGAAAAGGAGGTCAAGACACCATCACCTTCTGAGGACGCCCCGTTGCATCCCAGTGATCGACGGGTGCTGGACACACAGAGAGCAGAGCGCAGGAAAAGATCTGAGGAACAAGGAGAACCGGCGTCACGGCTGACGACATCTAGGGGGGGTGGTAGGGCTCCCCCGGCGCTGCCAGTGATACCTGAGCTACCAGAGGGACCCCTTACCCCTGGGGCAGTGGGAAAGCGAACTGGTATTACTTTGCAAGATGCTCGCTCTGTGATTGTTGCTTATCCTGTGTGTTCCAAAGGTCCCCTCTGGGAGGCAGGGATAAACCCTCGAGGGTTGCAGCCCAACCAAATATGGCAGTCTGATGTTACAATTTATGAACCCTTTAATCCACATAAGTATCTGCATGTCACAGTTGATACCTGCAGTGGAGTTATTTTAGCCACTATGCATGCTAAACAAAATGCTCTCGCAGTTATTTTACATTGGCAGGACTGTATGGCGCAACTTGGCATCCCACAAAAAATTAAAACAGATAATGGAGCGGCATATGTCAGCAAGAAGACAAAGGACTTTTGCGCACGCTGGGATATTCAGTTGAGTCATGGCATTCCCTATAACAGTACGGGCCAAAGCATTGTAGAACGCGCGCACCGCACATTAAAAGGGTTACTCGACCGACTTAGGGAGGGGGAAAAGATAAGCCCAGGAACAGGGGTTCCCCCTCCCCTTGGCCCTCCCTTATTTCGGGCACAGCGTCTGTTAGCAACGGCACTAATTACCTTAAATCATACCATTTGAGGGAACACCTATAAAACCCAGACTGCAACCCAGGCACATTTCTGGCTCGATGAGAACGAAGGGCCTTACCCTTTGGTTCAAGTACGGGACCTGCAAACCCGTGAATGGAGGGGCCCGTATTCCCTCCGTTGCCTGGGACGTGGGTATGCGTGTGTGCAAACCGAGAAAGGGACGCTAGAATGGGTACCCAGTCGAAATATTTGACTGTATAGACATTAATCAATTTATTGAGTCTTATCTTGACCATTTCCCTATGCATCCTGATGGTGTGGGGGAGCAATGAGGGAGCCGCAATGAACTACTGGCTGGATTGGGCAAAATCCATGAACGTAACGGATGCGTGTCTGTATATGCCGGCTATTGGACAAGCCTCTACCTGTCTATTGTTCACCCCCTACTTCACTAGTGATAAGGAGGACAGTTGCTGCCACAAGTCAAACCAGAGCTCCACTATCCCAGGCTTACAAAACTGGAATGTTAATAACACCCAAACTTTTAATAACCGGGCTCATAGTCTTGTTACTTGTTCTTGACCTTGTTGTGCTATTACCCTGTCTGTTACGCTTAATTATGCGTTCTATGAGTCGTATATTAAGAAGTCTTACCACATATCGATTATTTTACGCGCAGCTTCCCCAGCGACATCCAGAGCTACTGGAGCTAAGGGAGGGGGAAATGTAGTAAAGATAAGGGCTGGCAACCGGAAGATCACGCGCTGTACGGAAAGAGTTAAGGGTCAACCCTCCCTTGTGTCCGCCCCTTATAACATGACACGCCTACTGCTGGGAGTATAAAGGTAAACTACTGCGCAATAAACATTGAAGCTGAACACCCACACTGTGTGTGCTGACTGTTCCTTCCCCAGCCCGGGTCGGCTGGAGATCCGCCGGTATAACCTTGATATGTAACGAATGCTACAACAAGGGTTTTTTTCCTCTCTCTTTCCAGTTGCGGGCAGTGATATTGGAAGAAACAGATAGACCCAGTCTATTAATACATGGCTCTGTGGATGGTGTCACTGCCACAATTTTGGGTTTTTTTGATAATGGGCTGGCCTACACGGCACCAGGCTTGCTGGCATCAGATGGGATTCACCTTTCTCAAAGGGGGAAGAGGGTCTTGGCTCAGGAGCTTGCCAGGCTCATTGACAGGGCTTTAAACTAGATTTGAAGGGGGAGGGGGTTGATATCAGGTTTGCCTGTGATAAGGGGTGGGATGGCACGCCATGGTTAGAGGGATGGGGTACCAGCAGGGGATGGGATGCTAGTGGGGGCCCTCAGCCGGTTGATCTGAGGCGTGCTGGAGACACTGCAGCACAGTCAAAGTCTTATGGGGATGAGCGGGGCGCTCTTGAGGTAATAGGAGCCAACAGGGCAATATCGGAGAAATTCCTCAAGGGAACCAAGGGGTGTTCCTCCAAGAAGGTGACATGGACGGCAGCCTAGCTGAAGTGCCTCTACACCAATGCACGCAGCATGGGCAACAAACAGGAGGAGCTGGAAGCTACCGTGCTGCTAGAATGCTACGACCTAGTTGCCATCACTGAAACTTGGTGGGATGAATCTCATGACTGCAGTTCAGTTATCAAAGGCTAAAGGCTGTTCAGAAGGAACAGGCAAGGTAGGAGGGGCAGAGGCGTTGCCGTCTACGTCAAGAAATGGATAGAGTGTGAAGAATTGTCCCTGAAGAATAGCCAAGAGCAGGTTGAAAGTTTATGGATAAGAATTAGAGACCGAGGCAACAAAGGGAACCTTGTGGTTGGGGTCTACTACAGGCCACCTGATCAAGGGGAGCCTATTGACGAAGCCTTTTTTCTCCAACTACAGGAAGCTTTGCACTCACAGGCTCTTGTCCTGATGGGGGATTTCAACCACCCTGACGTCTGCTGGGAAAGTAACACGGTGGGCGGTAGGCAATCTAGGAGACTCCTGGAGTGCATGGAGGACAACTTCTTAAGCCAGGTAATAGACAGCCCTACCAGAGGGGATGCAGTACTGGACCTGGTGGTCACCAATGTGAGCTCATTGGTGATGTCAGGATTGGAGGCAGCCTCGGCTGCAGTGATCACACACTGGCAGAGTTCACAATCCAGAGAGGTAAGGGTCGGGTGAAGAGTATAGTCAGGACCCTGAATTTTAGGAAAGCAAACTTCCAGCTCTTCAAGGAGTTAATTAATAGGACTCCCTGGGAAATGGCCCTCAGGGACAAGGGAGCAGAACAGAGCTGGCAGGTCTTCAAGGACGCCTTCCATAGAGCACAAGAGCTCTCAATCCCCAGGTGCAGGAAATCAGGCAAGGAAGGGAAGAGGCCGGCATGGCTGAGCCATGACCTGTGGGTCAAACTAAAGGGCAAGAAGAGAATGCACAGGCAGTGGAAGCAGGGACTGGCATCTTGGGAAGAGTACAGGGACACTGCCTGGTTGTGTAAGGATGGGATCAGGAAGGCCAAGGCTCGGCTGGAGCTGAACCTGGCAAGGGACGCAAAGAATAATACGAAGGGCTTCTATAGGTACGTCAACCAGAAAAGGAAGGTTAAGGAAAGCATACCCCCTCTGATGAGCAGAAGTGGCGAGCTGGTAACAACGGACCAGGAGAAGGCTGAGGTACTCAACAACTTCTTTGCCTCAGTCTTCACTGGCAACCTCTCTCCTCACACCTCCTGAGTCAATGGGCCATTTGACAGGGATCGGGGGGCAGAGGTCCTCCCACTGTAAGAGAAGATCAGGTTTGCAACCACCTGAGGAACCTGAACATACATAAGTCTATGGGCCCCGATGAGATGCATCCCAGAGTCCTGAGGGAATGGGCTGATGTAGTTGCCAAGCCACTCTCCATGATATTTGAAAAGTCATGGCAGTCAGGTGAAGTCCCTGGGGACTGGAAAAAGGGAAATGTTGCAGCCATTTTTAAAAAGGGTAGAAAGGAGGACCCTGGGAACTACCGACCTGTCAGCCTCACCTCTGTGCCTGGGAAGATCATGGAACAGATCCTCCTAGAAGCTATGCTAAGGCACATGGAGGACAGGGAGGTGATTCGAGACAGCCAGCATGGCTTCACCAAGGGCAAGTCCTGCTTGACCAACCTAGTGGCCTTCTATGATGGAGGGACTGCATCAGTGGATGAGGGAAGAGCTATGGATTTCATCTGTCTGGACTTCTGTAAGGCCTTTGACACGGTCCCCCACAATATCCTCCTCTCTAAATTGGAAGGATATGGATTTGATGGGCGGACTGTTCGGTGGATAGCTAATTGGCTGGATGGTCGCATCCAGAGGGTAGTGGTCAATGGCTCGATGTCCAGATGGAGAACAGTGACGAGTGGTGTCCCTCCGGGGTCCGTACTGGGGCCAGTGCTGTTCAATATCTTCATCAATGACATAGCGGGATCGAGTGCACCCTCAGCAAGTTTGCAGATGACACCAAGCTGAGCGGTGCAGTCGACACGCCTGAGGGACGGGATGCCATCCAGAGGGACCTGGACAGGCTGGAGAAGTGGGCTCATGTGAACCTCATGAGGTTCAACAAGGCCAAGTGCAAGGTCCTGCACCTGGGTCGGGGTAATCCCCGGTATCAATACAGGCTGGGGGATGAAGGGATTGAGAGCAGCCCTGAGGAGAAGGACCTGGGGGTACTGATAGATGAAAAGCTGGACATGAGCCGGCAACGTGCTCTCACAGCCCAGAAAGCCAACCATATCCTGGGCTGCATCAAAAGAAGCGTGGCCATCAGGTCGAGGGTGGTGATTCTGCCCCTTTACTCTGCTCTGGTGAGACCCCACCTGGAGTACTGCATCCAGCTCCAGGGTCCTCAATACAGGAAGGACATGGACCTGTTGGAGCAGGTCCGGAGGAGGGCCACAAAAACGATCAGAGGGATGGAACACCTCTCCTATGAGGAAAGGCTGAGAGAGCTGGGGTTGTTCAGCCTGGAGAAGAGAAGGCTGCGGGGAGACCTTATTGCAGCCTTTCAATACTTAAAGGGGGCTTAGAAGAAAGATGGGGACAGACTTTTTAGCAGGGCCAGTAGTGATAGGACAAGGGGTAATGGTTTTAAACTAAAAGAGGGTAGATTCAGACTGGATGTAAGGAAGAAATTTTTTTACGATGAGGGTAGTGAAACACTGGAACAGGTTGCCCAGAGAGGTGGTAGATGCCCCATCCTTGGAAACATTCAAGGACAGGCTGGATGGGGCTCTAAGCAACCTGATCTACTTGTAGATGTCCCTGCCAATTGCAGGGGGGAAGGACTAGATGACCTTTAAAGGTCCCTTCCATCCCAAAGCATTCTATGATTCTATGTTATACATTAAATAGCCAGTTTTCAGAGTTGGTGAAATTTTAATAGCTGATGAAAGGTGCTTGTTTTAGAAGGACATACATTCGCTCCCAATTTTTTTTGACACCAAAGCAAGCCACTTTTCAAGTCAGGTTAAAGATCTGAGATTTCTAGCATTGACTTTGTCCTCTGTGGTCTGTAGTTTCTAATGATCTGGTGAATGATGTGTTTGACTTTGCAAAGAATTTATGTTCCTTACAGCTGACTGAGGAGGAGATTGCCTTGTTTTCATATGCTGTTCTGATATCACCAGGTAATGATTCATTCCAAATACTGCAATGAATCCCGCTTTTTTTATTTTTTTATCCTTGTCCACCTGTATTTCTACCTACTTAAACAGCTGTTGCTGTGAATTAAGCAAGTGTCTTAAGCAACGGAAGAATATCTGGATTACTGCCCACTTATTTCGGTAGACTGTCAGCAGTTATACAATAGGTCCAGTGTGGTGACCCCATCATAAAAATTCAGATAGGCAGACTATGCAACTTATCAATTATACAAAGAAAAAAAGAAAAAAAACCCAATTGTTTGCTACCTGAACTTTAACTATAGGAAAAGATTGGCTGAGTTTGAATTAAGGACCATCTCCTTATTATCTGTGGGCTCTGTCACGAGACAAAAGAAATACGGAAAGGAACTTGAGAGAGACATAAGGGTTGAGAATGGGGGTAACAGACATGGAGAGGGACTGTGTGGATGAGCAGTGCAGGCTGTCATTCCTCCAGACCACATTGTCCTGGTTTCAGCTGGGATAGAGTTAATTTTCTTCCTAGTAGCTGGTATAGTGCTGTGCTTTGGATTTAGGATGAGAATAATGTTGATAACACACTGATGTTTTGGTTGTTGCTAAGTAGCATTTATACTAGTCAAGGACTTTTCAGCTTCCCATGCTCTGCCAGGTGCACAAGAAGCTGGGAGGGGACACAGCCAGGACAGCTGACCCAGACTGGCCAAAGGGCTATTCCATACCATATGATGTCATGCTCAGTATATAAACTGGGGGAGTTGGCCAGGGATCACTGCTTGGGGACGTGCTGGGCATCAGTCAGCGGGTGGTGAGCAGTTGCATTGTGCATCACTTGCTTTGTATATTCTTTATTATTTTTATTTTATTTTATTTCAATTATTAAACTGTTCTTATCTCGACCCATGAGTTTTCTGACTTTTACTCTTCTGATTTTCTCCCCATCCCACCAGGGTGGGTGGGGAGTGAGTGAGTAGCTGTGTGGTGCTTAGTTGCTGGCTAGGGTTAAACCATGACACACATATAGAGAAGCGTGATACCCAAGGAGCTACTTATTCCTCCTAGGATTTCCAGGGAGCTCAAACCTCACAGCCCTCAGCAGGTTAGAGACTCCCTAACTATGATGGGCTCTTTTTTTGTGAGGATTAGAGCAGGAGCAGTAAAAACCTGCATGAGGTCCTGTCTGAATTTAGCCACAGGTGAGACATAGTGATTCCTGGTAACTCTTCACAGGCAAGCGTACTTTGAATGACCACTGTCTGCCTGACCACTAGAAAAGAGGCTCTTCTGGCTGAATTGATTCAGAAGGTGGATCTAAGTAGATAAACTCACAGTTTAGTGTAGGATTTTAAAACACGTCTCAAGGGAGTTAGCTCCCATTAAGAATAACCTCTTGAAAGCAAAAAATCCCACCATGAATTATTTTTCCAGCCTGTTCTGCTAAAGGCTTCTTCTAGGCCACTTTGCCCTTTTACACATCTATGGTAGAGATTACATTAGACAGATTTAGACTAGCACAGATGGTGTCAACATGTTCATTCTCATCATTAATAACACCTACTGAAAGGACTCTGCTCCTTTTATTTTCCCTTCGAGCAGTATTTGTGATGGTTTGTTGTCTGCTCTGAGGTGAAAGGGATTAGCTAGTGGCTGTTTATGGTTTGAGGCCAGGATGCTCCAGAGTGGGCTCTGCAGCCCCCATCCCCATGCGTGCCCCTCAGCCATATCCCAACTATGTACAGGGGTGAAATCTGGTTGTGCACTGTCCCCCCCAGGTGCTCTGGCTTCCTCTGAGATGGGGGATTCATCGTATCCTCACAGGTGCCTCTCCGCCATCCCTCCTCCAGTCTGAGAAGACCAAACCTGTGACCATAATGAGAGGTATGTAGCCAGTGCTTGCTCTTTGTTAGTGTTAGAAGACTGTTAGATAGAGTCAGTCAGTGCAAAGCTGAAGACAAGGAATTTGTTTGGGGTCTGAGCCGTGAAGTTCTTCAATAATATGTTAACGGCAAAGGCAGCAGAAGATAGTTCAGATGTTTCCAGCTGACTTCATATTATGAAACTGAGATAAGTAGGAAGGGGGTGGAATCCTTGTAAGCAGAATCTGTATTTGTCTTTTTTTTACAGCTGGGTTTGTGTTTTACTTTGTAGTGTATTTTCTTACTGTTAGAAGTTGGAAAAGTGGGAAATAGCTGAATGGACAGAAGCATTAAGATTATTATTTCTGCTGACTTCAAAGCACTTTGGATCAGGTGGGGATCTCTCATCTGTTGAGAAAAAAGCCCTCACTGATGTGATTTATAGCCAAATTTAAAAGTCATATTTCTATCCAGCATCACCTCCTAGGTAATCTTGGAAAGGAGAGCAAGTTATAGTGCTAGCCAACAAAATCTGGTCACAGAACCATTTCAGCAACTCTGATCCTCCTGTGCCTTAGGCCTGGGCAAAGCCTAATAGTAATGGAAAGTTTCCCATTGACTTTAATGGATTTGGGGTCAAGTCATTTATGAAATGTGCTTAGCTGCAGGTAGGTACTAGATGGGTATCAAAATTCTAATTCAGCTTTGTAGTTCTTCATATGCCCTTTCAGTTTGCAAAGCACCAAAATCTCTTGCATTCTGCCAGCACTGAGAATTCGCACTCATTTCTACTTCTTGTAAAACATCTGCAGCTGTACTAAGTGCTTGAAAAAGCTAGCAGCTCATCACTGGCTTTGAGTCATCTGTATTGCAGATATATTGTGAAAGCTTTCCCATTAACTCTAGTAATGCATTTCAGTCCTGATATACAGCAGTCCTGATATGGCACTCCAGAGCTGGGTGTCTCTTGAATAGCAGCTTCTGTTTCTGTCAAGTAGCACAGATGTGTAGAAGCAATTCCAAGTTCTTTTCACCATGATCAAGCTTGAGGGTTGAAGCTGGTGGTACAAGATGAAATACTTCAATAATCTACAGTTCTACCTTTTGTGTCCAAGTTGACTTTTTCCTACATGTGGGCAAGAGGACACTTGCAGTCTATTTCTCTCCTATTTCTTTAACCAAGAAACAAATGTGGAAGTGTTTGATGCATGCTGTCTACTTCTTCCTGTAGTCTATCAGCACGTGTATCTTTAGTCATGGAAGAAGCAATAAGAAAAAAGTGATGAGCTGAAGCAGCATATACATGAAAAGACTGCAAATTTGAATTGTGCAAGTAGCTCCCCTTTCAGCTGGGCTGCTGAATTTAGGAGTGGGAAGGCAAGGAAAATCAGTACAGACTGAAGTGACATTGAAATTTGCTATTTATTTTCTTACCAAAATAACAATAAATAACAAAAAAGGAAATTATTCCCCACTATACTAAATGTTGCAGTTGCTTCACAATGCAGTGTTTCACTTTGGAAACATATGTAAAAGTAAAAAAAATAAATCATGGGTTTATGGAAATACAGCCCTGCACCAGTCCTTCCACTAGTTTAGGGACAAAGACACTCATTATGTAAAATACTCATATTCAATGTTTTTCTTCTACAGAAACTACCACCCTGAAAGTTGATTCTTGTGCTCTCAGTGTTTAGGTAGTTTACAGGAAACAGGGAAGTCCCAATGGGAATAAGGAGATCTAAAAGCATCTGCTAATGTAGTTGCTAAGGTTGCAAAGCCCAGTTTTAGACCCATTTTCTGCCTGATTCAGGGCACAGATTCACATGTTGCATTTTTCACAGGAGTGTCCTAACTACCATGCTTGTGCATAATTCTTTGACTTGATTTCTTATTTCCAAGCTTAACACATTGTAGAACGACTCCAGTAAAGGATGTTGAGGCATCTCTACCTGCAAACATGTTGGAGCCAGGTGGTAAGACATAAACTTGGCTGGCCCCCTCAGTTCTAGTCCCTCTTCTTAAATTTTGACTGATCATGTTCCTTTTTTCCATCTTCCTTTTTGCAAAAGGAGAGCTTGTAAGTTGTCCCTCTTCCTCTTTCCTACACTATGATCTGTCCTAGGTCTGTGCACTGTTTAAAGACAAATGAGTTCAAATCTTGAAAGGAAAAGCACAGAACTGAGCCAATATTTCTCATATCTACCTGTATGGGTAGCCACTGATCTATTGACTTCTTGCTACACTTTTGTGAATATAACTAGAGGTACCTGGGGAATTTGAGCCAAATTTGCAGATGGTTTTCAGATGGTAGAAACCATATTTTGAGAGACAAACAATATTCCTTGTAAAAGTTTCACCTAGCTCTTGTAATGAATTTAGTAACTCCTGTATTATATACAGCATAATTGTGACAGATAATTCATTAAATCAGTGCACCAACAGCCTCAGTCTATTTTTAAGCTTATTTTTATGACAGAAAGATAAATCTTTAAGGATTGCTCTCATTGATAAATCTTTTTAGCTCCAGTCTGCCACAATAGGGCTTGATTTAACACTATTGAAAGACATGTTTTTGCAACAACATAAAATTTGGCACCAAGCCTATGAAGTCTCAATACTGTTATATGCTTATATGTGCAAGTGCTGTTTCTATGGCCACTGGTGCTACAGAATCCATTGGCTTACCTTCCAGGATCATGGTTCTCTAAGCTTTGCAAAAAGGTGTTTTTTCCCTGATCATCTGTTAAGTATCTGGAGATATCTGCACTCCTCTCCACAGAGCTGGACAAATGACAGAATCCTGCACCTCCTGTGCTGAAATACCACTGTGATTTGGTCTCTGTGGCATGAGTGCTCACTGAAATGGTTGACTGATATTATTTCTGTGGATTATTTTAGTGACTGAAGGGAGGAAAAGAGTTCTGAAAGGGAAAGGGACTTTTCTGCATCTTTCAATTCTGACTTTAAAATTCATGCCCTGTGACAAAATAGATTTTTTTAATTTCCTTTACGAAAGTTAAAATATATACCCAAGAATCAGTCTGGATTGTGAGAGAGAGAGGGGGAAACAAGGTTGCAGCATGGGAGCACAGAAGGTTTACTGGTGGAATAAACACATTGTATTAATGGTTTGGGGATTGTCTTGGGGGTCTGCTACTTCGCTTTGTGTGTTTGTTTACAGAAGCTATGACTTGTGAGATTATAGATCTTAAGAAAGACCTATACTAAGGGTTTGAGTTCAGTAGAAACCATGTAGGTTTCCAGATAAGTGTATGTAATTTTTATTCTCCCAGATATTTTGTGTCCTTTAAAAAAAGAACATTTTTAAATAATGAGAAATGTGCACTTCAAGACATTGCAACAACTCATAATTCTTTTGAATTATTTAAGAAATTATTTTGAAGGTGTTAAGTGATGTTAAGAGAGGGGCCACCTCCTCCAGCCACTCTGGCTCAGGACTCCCTCCTGCCCAGCCAATGGAGCCCAGCTCGGTGCTCCCAGGGACCTGGGGGTCTCTGCCCAGGCTGAGGGACCTGGCTGCAGCTTTCCCATTTCCAGGTTCAACCAGTAGTGAAGCTCAGCACATATCCCAGAGACACACACACACACACACAGAGGACTCAGCCAGATACACAGGCTGCTACAGACAAGGCACTTGCCTTCAACAGCACCTACATATAGGACTCACCTAAAACAAACATAGACAGCCAAGTCCCCTTCCTCCTTTTCAGCTGGCAGAGATAGAAGTTCACTAGCTGTTGTGGTTTAGCCCCAGCCATCAACCAAGCACCACACAGCTGCTCGCTCATCCTCCCCACCCCAGTGGGATGGGGGAGAGAATCAGAAGAGCAAAAGTAAGAAAACTCGTGGGTTGAGATAAGAACAGTTTAATAATTGAAATAAAATAAAATAAAAATAATAATAAATTGTAATGAAAAGGAAAACAACAAAAAAAGAGAAAGGAACAAAACACAGGAAAAACAAGTGATGCAACTGCTCACCACCCGCTGACCGATGCCCAGCCAGTCCCTAAGCAACGATCGCTGCCCCCCTGGCCAACTCCCCTCAGTTAATATACTGAGCATGACATCATATGGTATGGAATAGCCCTTTGGCCAATTTGGGTCAGCTGTCCTGGCTATGCTGCCTCCCAGCTTCTTGGGCACCTGGCAGAGCATGGGAAGCTGAAAAAGTCCTTGACTAGCACTACTTAGCAACAACTAAAACATCAGTGTGTTATCAACATCATTCTCATCCTAAATCCAAAACACAGCACTATATCAGCTACTAGGAAGAAAATTAACTCTATCCCAGCCGAAACCAGGACGCTAGTGAAGGCACACACACAATGCTCTCTAGATTCACAAGCACATGCACATTCATGTCTCCTTTAAGAACTTGCATGGCCCCTCTTACTCCTCTTACCCACTTCACAGGTCCCCCTACTCACCAGCTAGTCCAGCTTGATGCTTGCTAGCAAACACACACGCACTCACAAGCTCATTGCAGAGGCACTCCACATTCACAAGCCCCCCTGGGCATGCCAGCATGGACCCTCTGCCTGCCTGATGCCCCATCACAGACCTGAGGCCCCCCCTACTTGCTGGCTAGTCCAGCTGGAAGTTTGCTAGTGAATATACGTGCATGCACACTCCCACGCACACCAGGTTTCCCTTTTGTAGTCTAACACATAAATTCATTAATTCATCGCTTAAGTCATTAAGTTTCTAACTCATAAGTTCTCTAATTCATAACTCAACTCGTAACTGATAACTCGTGCACCTATGAGCAAAATAGTTACCTAGCCGATGGTGAGGGTGCTCATCCTTCCTCCTCCGTCATGGTGTGGGCATCCCCTGTATCACACCGGGAAGCATGAAAGCCTCAGCAGTCCAGCTGCTGTTGGGATCCGCTTCAAAATCTTTTTGGTTAAGCTGACATTTTTATACCTCCCAACTTGGAAGTTTGGTCTATACCATTTCCATGAGTTAGCAGAGTCTGAAGAAAACTGCCAGACAATCAATATGCAAGGATTATGGCTGCAGCAGACATAATGACCTTTAGCCCTTTCTGGCCACTGTGTCCTGCCTACACGTTGCCCTCACTTTGACCTAATAGCACTGCTCCCAGCATACATCAGGCCTTAGCACAAGCTGTGTGCTAGTCAAAATATGAGCAGGAGTTGAGTGAACAGTCACAATTATATTCTATTATTTTCAAAAGAGTGAGTGTTTTCATCGATATTTTTATTATTTACGTATTAAAAAGACACTGAGATGACATGATGTTTTTCACCTAGGCAGTATGAAGCTAAAAGAACACTGACTATACCAATGGAAAATAATAGAATGCTTGGACCTTGTTTCATTTCTGCTCCCATCTTTCTCTCTAACATATTGGTTCAAACAAACAAATGCAGAGCCAACATCATGTTGCTGTAAAGTTTGTATGTGTTAAACTCTCAGATGATCCTTTAGTGGATTGAGATATTCTGCTTCTGAAGCCATGTGTTAATTATCTTGCAGTCTTTCCTCATAAGAATTATGACTGCAATGAATGCTTGCCAGCATGGGACATTGTGTCCATCCATGAGCATGCTTTCTGTGTCTTTAGCCCTTGCCTTTCTTTTTCTCAGATCTGAACCTGGTTAATAAAGCAAAGGAAGGTCCAGAAGCTTCAGGAAAAGATTTACGAGGTATTTTCCTTTATTACGTAAATGCACAGATATGGGTGTATGGTTGTGGCAGTATGCTCCCCCTGTACCCTCCTGCCCCCCCCACCTGACCTTTTCCCATGGCCCTGCTCGGGTGATAATCACCAGTGGCAGTTGTGATGGATGCATCCAGCTCGGAGTGGATTCGGGGGAGACAGGCAACAACACAACAGCCAAGGGCTAATTTATGGCGATGTGTCTACCTAACCACAGTGCTGGTCAGTGTCCAACTCAAGCTAGATTTGGAAGAAACTAACATACGGAGTTGGTATGTAAATATGACTATGAGTTAATCATCTTACCCCCATAAATAGTGAGCAGCCCAAGAGCCCTTTGAGCTCTCCTGCACGGCAGCAGGCTGCACGCCAGGATCTCCCCTTGAGTAGGGACACCTCTCAAGGTTACTCCTTGAGGTGTTTAGCATGCTAAACTTTGAAATCTTAGCTAAGTGATATAAAGGATTGGTTGTGCATATATAATCCTTTAGACATAAACCGTTGACCAAGTCTGGGACTAGGATTGGATCCAGCCACACCTAGACTCCTCTCTGAGGAGTTTAGAAAGCAATGGGGTTCTCTCTGAACCTCATGACTCAACGGGAGGGTGTCCCTGACAGTCTTGTCTGACCCTGTCCTCTATGCAGTAAATAATCGTGTATCTTGCCATCGAATCTTGTTAAAACACTGTCGCATTTATTATCAAACTTTGTTATCAATAAACATATTGCTCTTACAAGTGCACTCTCAGTCCATCCGTGACAATGGTACAAACCAGCACACCACTGATGTAAACTAACAGTTATTTATACACAGGATTTTAACATATTTAGTCATTTAATACATATTCATTGAGACTGTTAAATGATTAAAATTCTTTAAAAAGGTTAAAATTCTTCACCTACCGTGTAAATTACTATGCATGCTCACTATGATTTTCGAGACCTTTACTTCCTTAACCTTTTGGGTCGGCGAGTTTCTTGAGTGGATGGTCTTTGAGTCGGTGGTCGTGATCTCCCCCTGCAGGAATTACCTTTCCCCTAGCTTCACTTAACTTTGGCAACACTAAGCAGTCCTTCACGGGCCATTAACGAAGCAGACTATCATTCACTTTGGGTTTTTTTTCTAAGACAGATATCCTGTTTCACGATGCCATAGTATTGTTAGGGTAAAATGAGATAAATTAATCTTTACCAATATCAACAGAACTTTGATGAAGGCAAATTGTTAAAATGAAGAGCTGAGTACTCCTTAGTCCTGTGTCTCTTTTTTAGCAACTTCTCTGTGCATTGGGGCATTAATGTGAGTTAAAAGCAGCGAACTATGCTCTTGCTCTGTGTAGGAGAAGAAGGAAGGTTTGTTGCTGTCCCTGGTTGTCTTTCCTCTTACTTCTTTGTTCAATCCACTAATCACTTTGGTACCCTTGCAAGAATGAGACTGCTCTAAAAAAAAACACCCTTGGAGACAGTTTCATCTTCTTAAATGCGTTCTTTGTCATTTGGCTAAAATTTACAGGACAGTTGATTTAACCTCTAATGGTAAGAACAATGTCTGGTCCACTGGGTGGGTAGTTTTGATGGAGTTCGAAGTATTGTGTGCAGTAACCCAACAAGATGCTACCTTAGTTCATCAAACTGCAATTTATACTTAATTTACTTCCTCCTTCTTCCTCTTCTTTTTCTTTTAATATCTCACCATTAATAGCCAAGTGTCCTGGTTTCAGCTGGGATAGAGTTAATTTTCTTCTTAGTAGATGGTATAGTGCTGTGTTTTGGATTTAGGATGAGAATAATGTTGATAACACACTGATGTTTTGGTTCTTGCTAAGTAGTGCTTACACTAGTCAAAGACATTTCAGCTTCCCATGATCTGCCAGGTGCCCAAGAAGCTGGGAGGGGACACAGCCAGGACAGCTGACCCAAACTGGCCAAAGGGCTATTCCATACCATATGATGTCATGCTCAGTATATAAGCTGCGGGAAGAAGAAGGAGGGGGGGACATTCGGCGTGATGGCGTTTGTCTTCCCAAGTAACTGTTACGTGTGAGAGAGCCCTGCTTTCCTGGAGATGGCTGAACACCTGCCTGACGATGGGAAGTAGTGAATGAGTTCCTTGCTTTGCTTTGCTTGTGTGCGCGGCTTTTGCTTTACCTGTTAAACTGTTCTTATCTCAACCCATGAGTTTTCTCCCTTTTACCCTTCCGATTCTCTCCCCCATCCCACCAGGGGGGAGTGAGCGAGCAGCTGTGTGGTGCTTAGTTGCTGGCTGGGGCAAGCACGACACCAAGATACCAACCATTACTGCACTTTGCAACTTGCATGGAGAGAAACTGCAGGTATTTAAACAATCTCATCCATATATAGTGAACACACTATTTCCTCCATTATATAAGGAGCTTATCAGCCCTGACTCCACCACTGGCTGCAAGTGAAGGGGACGATAGAATTGTCATATAGTCATGGAACGCATCACTGTTAAGACAAAAGAAATGTTTTCATGAAGAATCGATTAAAATGCCACTACTGCAACACTAGGAATGTCCTGCACTTAATAGAAGTATTTTTCACTGCTACAATATAAAGAATGTAAATATGCATCTCTGAGAGGGGTTCTTTTATTTTCTTTGTTTACTTTTTTTTTTAACTGACCATGAATATAGAAATATAGGACACTGGGTGTGATCTTTTTTAAATTTTACTTTATTGGGCTATGTTTTGGGAGACGACTGTTCGATATAAATAAGTACTTTGCAGTATTACTCTTGCTGTATATTGTTCAAATATAATTCAAGAAAATTCCACTTATTAGACTTGCCTATTTCTGGTTTTAGATAGTTTAATGCATGTGGAAATTTGTAGCTGTCTTGGAAATGATTGTGCATGTATGGAATACATATATATGTATATGTGCTATAGACATATATATGTATGTATTATATGCATACATACTGTAGCTTAAAAATCCCATGTCTACTTTCAAAGGATGCTCAGCCAAGCTCTCATGCATTTCTTCCTCTCTAAGCAATATATTAGATTTACTTTGGGCAATCAAGATTTGCTTTGCCAGCCAGAGTTAAATCATCAACTGCTAATGTATAATGACAGGCTCACTTCTGAGACGTGTAATGTAGTGCATGTGTACAGTCTGCAAATGAAACATCAGGAATGTATCAGTGCTGCAAAATCCTTGTCTAGACGATTCAAGTGGAAAGATAAAAAGGGGTTTTGGAATTTTCTCCCTATTTACAGGGATAGAGCTTATATAAAAGTGAACATTGTAGGACCTGATGTCAGTAAAGTATCCAAAACAGAGTAAAAAATGTAGATTATCCCACCTGTAAATTTTTCTGATTCAACAAAAGAATTTATTTTATATATACATCTTTGAAAAGTAGTTGCAAGACTTGGTTTGGTTTTTTTTCTGAAGTCACTGGAAAGGCATATAATGACTTCAGTGAAATCATAGGGAGCCTAAAATGTAGCCCTGAAGGGTAGAGGCAGGGGAGGGAGGGAGCTGGAAAGACAAAGCGAGCAATGGCCATGGTCACAAAAGTGACCACAGTTATCACTATTTATGACACAGCCATCATCTAAATGGGACTGATGGTTTCCATTCCACATATATATGATATATACATATATATACATGCACACATACATATATAGGGTTGATTATAGGAGAGTAGGGATACATAGGGAGCAGATGCAATTCAGGAGGGGAGCAAAGGCTTGGGGCTTTCTTTTTGTCTCTCTCTGAATTGACTTTATATGCAAAGTCTTGCAAAACCAAAGACAAATATAGAGGGGAGTGGAAGACAGTCACAGATTTAATCTTGTGGATTAATTAGGTTTAATTAGAAATCATGATTAATGCATTTGAATTCTGCCAGAGCCACAAAACATAGAGTTTTTAACCTATGGAAGAGCAGGGATTCAGCTTCTGCCATGGTGCTATCCTTTTATCCTGTGGGAGCTTTTCCAGAGAAGTCTCCTCCAGGAACACCAGTGGAGGGAGTAGAACAGAAATAACTGGAAGCAGGCAGCAGAAAAGAAATGAAGTCAGGACCACAAGCAGCTGTATATACTTATTTCAAATCACATAGAAGTCAATGTAATCTGAGGCACGGTGAGGAGTAGCACGCTCACAGGGAGGTCGAAGGATCCACCATCTGTGAGGCTGCATGGCAGAGTGGTGTCATGGGGAGCCCATGGGGAGACAGCTGGTCCCCAGGGCAGATGCAGCAATGGAGGGTTGTTGTAATGATAGCTTAATGCCTCTAGCTTTTCCATGAGTCCCACATAGCTCTGGTCTCAATTTTCCATTCTTCTTTCTGCAGAACCAAATAGTTCACAGAGTATTCCAGGTATATTTTATAGAGTTTTCCCTTGTCCTCCATCAACTGGTTTCATGACACATTTCATGACAGAATCTTGTCTAGACAACATCAACAGTTGTTTGCTTTGTTCTTTCTTCTTAGTAATCCCAGACCAGATACAATGGAAGTTACAAACCCTTAGTTAATAGATGTTTCGCTGTAAGTCCATTCCACACACCCCCCAAAAAAAATGCACAGCAAAGTTAGTTGTGCTGAGAATAATTTTATTGTAAACATGACAACATTTGCAAAATTACTGTCCTGGTTCCGGCTGGGATAGAGTTAATTTTCCTCCTAGTAGCTGGTATAGTGTTGTGTTTTGGATTTAGCATGACAGTAATGTTGATAACACACTGATGTTTTAGTTGTTGCTGAGCAGTGTGTATACTAAGCCAAGGACTTTTCAGCTTGCCATGCTCTGCCAGCGCGGAAGTGCACAAGAAGCTGGGAGGGAGCATAGCCAGGACAGCTGACCCAAACTGGCCAAAGGGATGTTCCATATCATATGATGTCATGCTCAGTATATAAACTGGGGGGAGTTGGCTAGGAAGCAGTGATCGCTGCTCGGGGACTGGCTGGGCATTGGTCGGCGGGTGGTAAGTGGTTGCATCACTTGTTTTTCCTGGGTTTTGTTCCTCTCTCTTTTTTTATTGTTTTCTTTTTTATTACAATTTTTTATTATTATTATTCCATTTTATTTTACTTCAATTATTAAACTGTTCTTATCTCAACCCATGAGTTTTCTTACTTTTGCCCTTCCAGTTCTCTCCCCCATCCCACCGGGGGGGGAGGATGAGCAAGCAGCTGTGTGGTGCTTGGTTACCAACTGGGGTTAAACCACAACAGTCCTTTTTGGCACCCAACATGGGGCTCGAAGGGTTGAGATAACAACAGATCTGACCAGAGCGTGTTAAAATAAATTTGTTATAAGCATTCATTATATTAGTTTAATTGTCACTCCTAAAAAACCCTCTGACTTATGAAGGTTGTTTGCTGAATTTTGTTTCTCTTCTGCCTTTGGCCAAACAGCTTGCAGATTGGTATGATGCCAAGAAACATTCAGAGTAGGTGGAAAACTTTCATCATCACATATGCTGGTCCTTTGTCATTGATTTAGTTATTCAAAACTCTAGCTTAAACAGTAATTTCCAGCTCAGAGGTCAAACTGAACCCATTCAGTTTGTCAGTCTGTGTTGCTGCTGCACCTTTGCCCCTGCAACAATGCTTTTTAGCCTCAGAAGGGGGGCTGTAAACAGAGGGCTTTGAGCCCTCAGTAAAGCAGGTTTAAATTTTACTCATTATGCAATTTAGATGATGTTGCTAAGTAATTTTATAGTCATGTAGGTCAAACTGCAGCAATGATAGCCCATAAAGATAGGGTTGCATACCACCACCCACCTGCATTTAAAAAAAGCATTAGAAGAAGAAGAAATATTCTCTCCATCCCATCTGGCTGAATACCTCTGTGCATGTGCTGCAGCCCCAGAAGCTAGAAAGTATAGATGGGTCCCTATGGAAACACTTGGATAAGTTCAAAAATTAACTCTTTGCTCTCAAGAACAAGCAATTTGAGTGTGCTATGTGACTCGGTTGGCTCCAAGCGCTACTAGGGGACTGTGCAGCATTCCTGAGTAAGTCACTGTTGAGACACAACACTGTTCTTCCTTCCCTGTGATTTCATGTGCTTTTTTGGGCAGTCACAATGCTAACCAACTGGATATGGGTGAAACAAATCGGAGCCTGTTTGCCCGCAAAGTCCTGTATGTATCTGAGGTGCATTTCTACATGCAGAGTGGTTGTTTGGGGAGCTACTCTGCTGAAATATGTTTATGCGAAATAGAGAATGCAGTGAAAGTACAAGGTTTCTGTAACAAGTGCTGAAGGTATGGAGACAGTAAGGTTTATAGGAATATGGAAAATGTGAAGCAATGTGAAGGCGTCAATGGAAGAGGGAAATAATGAAGTTTAGTAAGGAGATGGAGCCCACACTCTAGCTCAGGTGCTACAGCACACCAAATTCTCCCAGTCCCCCAGTTTCCCCTCTCAGTGAAATCTATTTTAATTCTCTGTGCTTCTTCTCCACTTCAATTTGAATTCAGACCTCCTTGAAATAATGTATTCTGCCCATTTAACTCCAACAGGAGCAGAGAACTGCCAGGTCCACCAGTCTGTCCTGACTGCTCTGTAGCCCTGAGGCACCTTTTGTGAGTGACTGGGACTCACCCAAGTAGCTACAAAGTGCGAGTAGATACACTACAGCTACAACTCTGTGTGACGCAGTGCATCCTGCTGTAAGGTAAGTTCACTAATTAGAGGACATCACCGTGCTAATAGAGCTAGTCAGCTTCTGGACTTGCATCTAACTCACAGAGGGAGTAGGCACAGATCTTGCATCCACCTCCCTTCCCTGATTAACACTCAGCCCTCAGAGATGGTCCCAAGCATTGCCTCCTCCGTCAATGGGTAAAGATGAACCATGCTTTTTGAACCAAGTTCTTCCAAAGGGCCTATCATTCTTCTCTGTAACTGTAATGCAAGAATTATTATGGCTCTGGTCCTTGTTTTCTGGTGGAGATAGCTTCAGGCATTTAAGGTCTCACCAATCCCCAGCATCCACGCTGCCCCTTTGCTGGGTGTTATTGGTTGTGGAATTGGCATGTTGGCCCCCTACATCTCACAAGCTGATGTATTAACCAAAGCCACCTTCATCTCTTTCACACTGAGATTTGCTAGAAAGTAGTAGTCAGCTTTTAGGTTACAATAGGTAACAATTAGGTACAATAACAGTAACAAATAGGTACAATTAGGTTGACAAGAAATGTTTCTTGTAGAGCATATAGACCCTGATAAGCATATGAATTCCTGCTTGATAACCTGGGAATCCCTGGACAGAAGCCTCTTCTGACTACAAAAATCTGTGAAGGAACTTGATGCTAAAAGCCTTCAGTCTGAGAAATGCTGTTTAGTTTTATCTTTGTCTCCTCTCCCAGTTTGTTTCCAAGGCACAAGAGTCAGAAGCAGATAACAATGTGAGAGGGTACAGGAAAAAAGCTAGGAAAGAAACTAGGCAACATACCTATCTGGAAAGCAGAGGACTCTAGTCTATCCTCCCTAATATGGGCTGACAAGTTTGACTGACCAGCTCTTATTTCTCAACCTTCCAATGCCAGGGAAGGAAAACTCTTCTCTAGCAGTGCCTTCATTAGAGAGGAACAATTGGCTCCATATTTAATGCAACCCATAATTAAACTAGTCCATAATTGCTCTGCCCGGAGGTGGGGGTGTGTACAAACCTTTTAGGCTGATGCTATTGACTCTTCAGGAGACATTAAAGAATCTCTCAGGAAAAAAACAGCCTTGTTTGGCCATGAGTTTACAAACAAAAAAAGAAATAATCCCACCTTCAAAAGCCTTAAAAGAAAACAAGCTTCAGTCAAAGTGGTGTTACTCATGCTCAGTCTATTCCCCCCTCACTGTATATCAGTGCAGTTTTCAACTAACAAGAATGGGTGCCCTATTTGACCTGACAAACCCTATTTCCCCTGGAGGGAGAAGCACTTACTGTCACCGAAATTGGGAATAAACCTCTTAACACCAATGTAGCATTAAGAAGCAGGCATTCTCTTTATTGCAGCGCTGGATGCACGGGGGACAGTTTCACCTAACGTGCGTGCATGCCGTATGTTGCATCAGTCAAAGCTTATATCCCCCTGTTACATACATACGCATTGGATTTCCCAGAATTACTACACCTATTCATTCTATTTCCTGGAACTAATTATCATATTTGCATAGTCTTTACACATACGGCCTGAGTCTCCCAGGGCTTCCGTGGGGGGTCTTCGATGGTCCCTGGTGGTTCCTAGTGGTTACTGAAGAGGTGTCTCTTAGTGTTCTTTTCATGAACTCTGAGTCTTTTCTTCCAAATGTGGTCTTGTCTTCTCAGGTTCTTTGTCTTGGTTTCAATGGGTTTATCTGCACTCCCCCAGGATATGCCAGTCACAGTTGGAAAGTCCTGTCCTTGGGTGCATTCTTGTCTGAGGCCCCTGATAACAATCTGCATTCTTGTCTGAGGCTCCTGATAACAAATCCAGATGAAATGGTAGTTTGGACCATGTAAAATGAAGATGAAGGATAAGGGTAATAGTCTGAGACTCAAGTGAATGAGATTAGCATTTCATTTCCATGTTGGCTAAGGGAGGCTTAGTGGGTTTGGTTGGGATGGAGTTAACTTTCCCCACAACAACCCTCATATTGCTGTGCTTTGTATTTGTAGCTAGAAGGGTGTTGATGACACATCAGTTTTTTGGCTACTGCTGAGTAGTGCTCACACAGCATCAAGGCTGTGTCTCCAACATCCACCCCACCCCCGCCAAAGACCAGTAGGCTGGGGGTGGACAAGAGGTTGGGAGGGGACACAACTGGGACAGCTGACCCAAACTGACCAAAGGAATATTCCATACCATATGACATCATGGTCAGCAATAAATCTAAGAGAAAGGAAGAAGAGAAGGGGCATTCATTATTAAATCATTTGTCTTCTGAAGCAACCACTATGCATACTAAGGCCCTACTTCCCAGGAAGTGGCTGGACATCGCCTGCTGATGAGAAGTAGAGCATAAATCTTTTTGTTTCCTTTTCTTCCACATGCGACCTTTGCTTTTTTTTTCATTAAACTGCCTTTATCTCAACCCATGAGTTTTTCCATCGTATTTTCTCCCCCATACCGCTGAGGAGGGGGAGTGAGAGTGATACAAAAATTCACGGATGCTTCTCCTCACAGTCCAAATCTCCCCAAGGGAGAAACAGAGTATTCAGAGAGTCCCTGAAATGAAAGTCAATAGCAACGAAGTTACTATTAAGCAGGTATCCTTTATTGCAGTGCTGGGCAGCACTGGGGATTCTCCACTGAAAGGGTTAAAGCGAAGATAGACAAAGCCACTGCATCAAAATGCCTCCTGAAAAGCCTAGGGGCAAGGAGTATATTTAAATATCTTAGTCACTTAACTAAACAAAAGAAAGGCCTTTGTGATTTAGGGAGTAGTTAGAACGGTTGTAAGATAAGGGGGCTCAGGGATAATCCCATCTCAGACAACTGGGCCTTGGGAGAACAAATGCACGGAAGATAGGAGGTCACAAAAGAATGACAACAGCCTTGAAGGACACCCTTTACGTGATGCTGGGACTGAGTTTGCGCAGAAGCAAAGGTCAATCAGCAAACACAGTGAAGAAGACTACAAGCCTTCATCTGAAGACCCCCAAAGACCACCTGAAGACCACCACGGGAGACGACTGCGCATGCGGATCGTACATTTGCATATGTTAATGAATCCCAGGAAACCTCATGTTTATGTAAATGATTTATCGGAAATCCTGTGAATATGTAGGATTTTATAGTATATAATCTCTGAAAGTCCACCAAATCGGTGGAGCACTTATGGTGGAGAATCCCCAGTGCTGCCCAGGGCTGCAATAAAGGATACCTGCTTAATAGTAACTTCGTTGCTATTGAGTTTCATTTCAGGGACTCTCTGAATACTCCGTTTCTCCCTTGGGGGATTCGGACTGTGAGGAGAAGCATCCATGAATTTTTGTATCAGTTTTGGCACCCCAGATGGGACCCTTCTCTGCTCGGCTGCAGGACCCATTGAGAACGGGACTCCCTAGGAAAATTTCCGGAGGGACTCCTTGCCTCAGTCGGATCGCTGCGGGAGCAGACAAGGACCGTCTTCGGAAAAAGGTATTCTTTCTTAAATTTGGTTTGGGACTAGTCATCTGTCGGAAACCCCTGTAAGCCGTGAGTGGTTCACGCTTGGTGGAGTATACCGGGCTGCTAGCGCCTTAAAGGCATACACTGGGGAGCACTTCGGTGCTCATCTGGGAGTACTTCGGTGTCCATTTGGGGGCACTTCGGTGCCCATCTGGGAGCACTTCGGTGTCTATTTGGAACGCTTGCATTTGAGTATATTGGAGCTTGGCTTTGGAACTCGGTTATTTGATTTTGGGATTGTGTTTGGCATGTTATAAGGACAAGTAGTTGCTCTGTGTTTGCTTTTAGGATTTTTGTTCATTGTATTGGTATGTGAGCGTTTTTGTTGTCAAAAGTGTCTATACTGTCCTGCGCGTCTGTGAATGAGATGTACATTGTATTGGTATTTGAGTGTTTTGTCGTCAAAAGTGTGTATGCTGTCCTGCGCGTGTGTGAATGAGACGTACTCTTAGTACGAAGCGAGTGCGGAGTCCTGATCCGCGGTTTCGTTGTCCCGCGAGGGAAACGGCCGGAGACGGACGAAGAGAAAGAAAAAGGTTGTAAGGACGTAAAACAGTAATTCTGTAACCCTCTAAGTGGTAAAGTGTGGACCGTGGAACTAACTGTTAAGATACTGCGGGAATACAGGAGAGAACTGGGACCAATAAAATGGGAGGGTCACAACAAAGTAAAGAGATACCAAAGAAATATCCATTAGGTTGCATTTTATATCACTGGAAGGACATAGGGGGTCCTCCTGGAGGAAATGTGAATAAGAAAACTCTGTATTGTAATCAGTGATGGCCATTGTATAAATTAGATGATGAAGAAAAGTGGCCTTTGAATGGGACTCTGAAGTATAATGCCTTGCTGCAACTCCTGTTATTTTTAAGGAGCGAGGGAAAATGGGACGAAGCTATGTATGCGGATATGTTTTTCACCCTCCGAAATCACCCTGAGTCCCAGAAAGATTGTGGTTTTAATTTTGCTCCCCAAGATCCCATGGTGTTGGCTTTGGAAAAGGAAAATCAGAAAGAGTTAGGGAAGTTGAAGCAGTGTTGTTCAGCATGTAGTATTGGACAGAGGTGTTTGAAGGTGAAAGAGAGACCCAGAAAGGCAGAAGAAAAGTGCCTTTCCAGATGGATGATGTGGATAAGTGGAAGGATGCAGTTAAGAGGTACAGGGAGGACCCAAGTGGGGTTGCGAAAAGGTTTGAGTGGATTACTAAGAATTTGGACCCGGATTGGAAAGATGTGGATCTTATGCTAGATGCTATGACTGAAACTGAGAAGCAGCTTGTATTAAAGGCAGCCGGAGCTCATGTAGAAACATAGATTGAGGGACGAGTGTTACAGGGCACAGCCGAAGATCATGTGCTCTCCAGGGACCCAGGTTGGGACCCTAATGATCCAGCTCAGTACCGTTTGTTGCAACGATACCGAACCTGGATCAAATTGGGAATAGAACATGCGATCCCAAAGGCAGTTAACTGGTCCGCTCTGTATGCTATCAAGCAGGGGCAGACTGAAACGCCCACGGAGTTTTTAGATCGCTTACGGGCTGCTGTGAGAAGATTTACTACTATGGAACCGAAGTCAGAAGCTGCCACACAGCAGTTGGTATCTCTGTTTCTGGGACAATCCACTAATGACACCAGAAAGAAACTTCAGAAACTTAGGGAACCAGATATAAGGAATTTAGAAAAATTGCTGGAGGAAGCGTGGAGAGTATATCGGAATGGGGAGGGGGAGGACAGAAGGAAACTGGGAAAGGAGATAGTGGCTGCGTTAGCCACATTCTCTGTATTGAATCAAACCTTGTTACCTATATATAAGTAAACAAAATGTTAATGTTGTGGGAGCCACTGGGCAGATTGAAAAAGCCTTTTCCTTGAAACCATTAAAATTTAGAATTGGGAAGAGTGTGGGGATTCACAAATTCCTCTACCTGCCTGAGGCTCCTAGACTATTACTGCGAAGGAACCTATTAGAACAACTAAATCCCGAAATAAAATTTAGAAATGGGGAAATGGAGTTTAAAATACCAGACAAAAATCACATTGGAATTTTAAGCTTGGTTCTTACTGAACCCCAAATTAGAGAAGAAGAAATTATACAAGAAATAAAAGACCAGGTATACCCAGGAGCGTGGGCCTCAGGAATACCTGGAAAGGCTAAAAATGCTGAATTGGTTGTTGTTAAACTCAAAGAAGGGGCATGACCTGTTAAGATAAAGCAATACCCCTTGAAATTGGAAGATAGGCGAGGGGTAAAAAGTATTATAGAAGAGTTTATAAAATTTGGACTATTAATTGAATGCTCTTCAGAATATAACACTCCCATTTTGCCCGTCAAAAAGCCTGATGGCAAACCTTATCAATTGGTGCAAGATTTGCGGGTAATAAATAGTTGATGATTTGTATCCAGTAGTGGCAAACCCATATACTCTGCTGACTGGTTTAAAGGAAACCTATGAATGGTTTACTGTGCTAGATTTAAAGGATGCATTCTTTTGCCTTACCTTGGCTCCAGAAAACTGCAATTTATTTGCCTTTGAATGGGAAAACCCTGATACAGGACGAAAAACCCAACTGACCTGGACAGTGTTACCCCAAGGATTTAAAAACAGCCCTACCATTTTTGGAAATCAATTAGCTAAGGAATTGGAGACCTGGGAGAGGCCCCCAGGAAACGGGATTCTTTTGCAATATGTGGATGATATCTTAATAGCCACAGAAAAGGATGAAGAGTTCCGACAGAGACCGAAAGGAAGCTATCTGCAGAACTCCAGAACCGACCACGGTAAAAGAGCTTCAAACCTTTTGGGTAATGACAGGTTGGTGCCGATTATGGATCTATAATTATGGACTTTTGGTTAAACCTCTATATGAACTGTTGAAAATAGCCAGACACAATTAATATGGACTGATGAAGCTAAGAGGGCATTCAAGGAAGTGAAACTGGAGCTAATGAAGGCTCCAGCTTTGGGCCTACCAGATGTAACGAAACCTTTCTGGCTGTTCTCCTATGAAAGGCAAGGAGTGGCTCTGGGAATTCTGGCCCAGAAGCTGGTCCGACTGGTGGAAGCAAAGTCACCCCCTAAGGGCACATCTGCACAAGGAGCTGAAATAATTGCCCTAGTGAGAGTGTTGGAGCTGGCCGAAGGGCTGCGAGTAAATATTTGGACGGATTCAAAATATGCCTTTGGTGTAGTCCATGCCCATGGAGCAATTTGGAAGGAACGAGGACTCTTAACTGCTCAAGGGAAAGGTATAAAACATGCTGATATAATTTTACGACTTTTAGATGCTGTACAACTTCCTTTCGGTCATTCCCGAGCTGTCTTTGTCCCTTGGAAATCACGAATCCCAGGTATATTACTTCCTTCTTCAAGATTTGGGCTTTCTGTAATGAGACTCGATAACCACTTTATCCCAGAAAATTTAACAAGCTCACAGTCCATTCCTTGCACTCTTCATCCTTTTCTGTGGCTATTAAGATATCATCCACATATTGCAAAAGAATCCCGTTTCCTGGGGGCCTCTCCCAGGTCTCCAATTCCTTAGCTAATTGATTTCCAAAAATGGTAGGGCTGTTTTTAAATCCTTGGGGTAACACTGTCCAGGTCAGTTGGGTTTTTCGTCCTGTATCAGGGTTTTCCCATTCAAAGGCAAATAAATTGCAGTTTTCTGGAGCCAAGGTAAGGCAAAAGAATGCATCCTTTAAATCTAGCACAGTAAACCATTCATAGGTTTCCTTTAAACCAGTCAGCAGAGTATATGGGTTTGCCACTACTGGATACAAATCATCAACTATTTATTACCCGCAAATCTTGCACCAATTGATAAGGTTTGCCATCAGGCTTTTTGACGGGCAAAATGGGAGTGTTATATTCTGAAGAGCATTCAATTAATAGTCCAAATTTTATAAACTCTTCTATAATACTTTTTACCCCTCGCCTATCTTCCAATTTCAAGGGGTATTGCTTTATCTTAACAGGTCATGCCCCTTCTTTGAGTTTAACAACAACCAATTCAGCATTTTTAGCCTTTCCAGGTATTCCTGAGGCCCACGCTCCTGGGTATACCTGGTCTTTTATTTCTTGTATAATTTCTTCTTCTCTAATTTGGGGTTCAGTAAGAACCAAGCTTAAAATTCCAATGTGATTTTTGTCTGGTATTTTAAACTCCATTTCCCCATTTCTAAATTTTATTTCGGGATTTAGTTGTTCTAATAGGTTCCTTCGCAGTAATAGTCTAGGAGCCTCAGGCAGGTAGAGGAATTTGTGAATCCCCACACTCTTCCCAATTCTAAATTTTAATGGTTTCAAGGAAAAGGCTTTTTCAATCTGCCCAGTGGCTCCCACAACATTAACATTTTGTTTACTTATATATAGGTAACAAGGTTTGATTCAATACAGAGAATGTGGCTAACGCAGCCACTATCTCCTTTCCCAGTTTCCTTCTGTCCTCCCCTCCCCATTCCGATATACTCTCCACGCTTCCTCCAGCAATTTTTCTAAATTCCTTATATCTGGTTCCCTAAGTTTCTGAAGTTTCTTTCTGGTGTCATTAGTGGATTGTCCCAGAAACAGAGATACCAACTGCTGTGTGGCAGCTTCTGACTTCGGTTCCATAGTAGTAAATCTTCTCACAGCAGCCCGTAAGCGATCTAAAAACTCCGTGGGCGTTTCAGTCTGCCCCTGCTTGATAGCATACAGAGCGGACCAGTTAACTGCCTTTGGGATCGCATGTTCTATTCCCAATTTGATCCAGGTTCGGTATCGTTGCAACAAACGGTACTGAGCTGGATCATTAGGGTCCCAACCTGGGTCCCTGGAGAGCACATGATCTTCGGCTGTGCCCTGTAACACTCGTCCCTCAATCTATGTTTCTACATGAGCTCCGGCTGCCTTTAATACAAGCTGCTTCTCAGTTTCAGTCATAGCATCTAGCATAAGATCCACATCTTTCCAATCCGGGTCCAAATTCTTAGTAATCCACTCAAACCTTTTCGCAACCCCACTTGGGTCCTCCCTGTACCTCTTAACTGCATCCTTCCACTTATCCACATCATCCATCTGGAAAGGCACTTTTCTTCTGCCTTTCTGGGTCTCTCTTTCACCTTCAAACACCTCTGTCCAATACTACATGCTGAACAACACTGCTTCAACTTCCCTAACTCTTTCTGATTTTCCTTTTCCAAAGCCAACACCATGGGATCTTGGGGAGCAAAATTAAAACCACAATCTTTCTGGGACTCAGGGTGATTTCGGAGGGTGAAAAACATATCCGCATACATAGCTTCGTCCCATTTTCCCTCGCTCCTTAAAAATAACAGGAGTTGCAGCAAGGCATTATACTTCAGAGTCCCATTCAAAGGCCACTTTTCTTCATCATCTAATTTATACAATGGCCATCACTGATTACAATACAGAGTTTTCTTATTCACATTTCCTCCAGGAGGACCCCCTATGTCCTTCCAGTGATATAAAATGCAACCTAATGGATATTTCTTTGGTATCTCTTTACTTTGTTGTGACCCTCCCATTTTATTGGTCCCAGTTCTCTCCTGTATTCCCGCAGTATCTTAACAGTTAGTTCCACGGTCCACACTTTACCACTTAGAGGGTTACAGAATTACTGTTTTACGTCCTTACAACCTTTTTCTTTCTCTTCGTCCGTCTCCGGCCGTTTCCCTCGCGGGACAACGAAACCGCGGATCAGGACTCCGCACTCGCTTCGTACTAAGAGTACGTCTCATTCACACACGCGCAGGACAGCATACACACTTTTGACGACAAAACACTCAAATACCAATACAATGTACATCTCATTCACAGACGCGCAGGACAGTATAGACACTTTTGACAACAAAAACGCTCACATACCAATACAATGAACAAAAATCCTAAAAGCAAACACAGAGCAACTACTTGTCCTTATAACATGCCAAACACAATCCCAAAATCAAATAACCGAGTTCCAAAGCCAAGCTCCAATATACTCAAATGCAAGCGTTCCAAATAGACACCGAAGTGCCCCCAAATGGACACCGAAGTACTCCCAGATGAGCACCGAAGTGCTCCCCAGTGTATGCCTTTAAGGCGCTAGCAGCCCGGTATACTCCACCAAGCGTGAACCACTCACGGCTTACAGGGGTTTCCGACAGATGACTAGTCCCAAACCAAATTTAAGAAAGAATACCTTTTTCCGAAGACGGTCCTTGTCTGCTCCCGCAGCGATCCGACTGAGGCAAGGAGTCCCTCCGGAAATTTTCCTAGGGAGTCCCGTTCTCAATGGGTCCTGCAGCCGAGCAGAGAAGGGTCCCATCTGGGGTGCCAAAACTGATACAAAAATTCATGGATGCTTCTCCTCACAGTCCGAATCCCCCAAGGGAGAAACGGAGTATTCAGAGAGTCCCTGAAATGAAACTCAATAGCAACGAAGTTACTATTAAGCAGGTATCCTTTATTGCAGCCCTGGGCAGCACTGGGGATTCTCCACCATAAGTGCTCCACCGATTTGGTGGACTTTCAGAGATTATATACTATAAAATCCTACATATTCACAGGATTTCCGATAAATCATTTACATAAACATGAGGTTTCCTGGGATTCATTAACATATGCAAATGTACGATCCGCATGCGCAGTCGTCTCCCGTGGTGGTCTTCAGGTGGTCTTTGGGGGTCTTCAGATGAAGGCTTGTAGTCTTCTTCACTGTGTTTGCTGATTGACCTTTGCTTCTGCGCAAACTCAGTCCCAGCATCACGTAAAGGGTGTCCTTCAAGGCTGTTGTCATTCTTTTGTGACCTCCTATCTTCCGTGCATTTGTTCTCCCAAGGCCCAGTTGTCTGAGATGGGATTATCCCTGAGCCCCCTTATCTTACAACCGTTCTAACTACTCTCTAAATCACAAAGGCCTTTCTTTTGTTTAGTTAAGTGACTAAGATATTTAAAATATCCTCCTTGCCCCTAGCCTTTAATTCTTTCAGGAGGCATTTTGAGGCAGTGGCTTAGTCCATCTTGGCTTTAACCCTTTCAAGAGAGCAGCTTGGTGGGCACCTGGCAGCCAGCCAATAGTAACCCACCACAGTCCTTTGTGGTGCCCAACGTCGGGCATGAGACAACAGCAGTTTTGAATTGAGCCTGCTATAGCTATAGTTGTTATTAAGTAGCAGACTTCTGTGCAGATCATAGAGTTTACTTGCTGCACTGCTTATCTCTTTATTTTTCTTGATACCAAAGACTTAAACAATTTAGGAAAAGATCAGGCCCCTTTTGTTCTTGTCCTGGTTTCGGCTGGGATAGAGTTAATTTTCTTCCTAGTAGCTGGTATAGTGCTGTGTGTTGGATTTAGGATGAGAATAATGTTGATAACATTGGTTGGCAGTGATAGGTTAACGGTTGGACTCGATGATCTTAAGGGTCTTTTCCAACCTTAACGATTCTATGATTCTATGGTTCTATGATAACACACTGATGTTTTAGTTGTTGCTAAGTAGTGCTTACACTAGGCAAGGACTTTTTAGCTTCCCATGCTCTGCCCAGTGCACAAGAAGCTGGGAGGGGGCACAGCCAGGACAGCTGACCCAGACTGGCCAAAGGGCTATTCCATACCATATGATGTCATGCTCAGTATATAAGCTGGGGGAGTTGGCCGGGGGGCAGCGATCGCTGCTCGGGAACGGGCTTGGCATCAGTCGGTGGGTGGTGAGCAATTGTATAGTGTATCACTTGCTTTGAATATTATAATTTTATATTATTATTATTATTATTACTACTACTACTACTACTACTACTACTACTACTACTATTCTATTTCTTTTTACTTCAGTTATTAAACTGTTCTTATCTCAACCCACGAGTTTTGGTTAAACCATGACAGTCCTTTTGTGTAAATTTTGTAAGATGAGTGGCACTGCTAAAAAAACAGGCTCCTTTGGTGTAAGCTTTGTAAGATAAATGAGTCTGCATGTGTCCTGGTTTCAGCTGGAATAGAGTTAATTTTCTTCCTAGTAGCTGGTATAGTGCTGTGTTTTGGGTTTAGGATGAGAATAATATTGATACACTGATGTTTTGGTTCTTGCTAAGTAGTGTTATGCTGTTGCTAAATAGTTGCTAAGCAGTGCTTACACAGGTCAAGGACTTTTCAGCTTCCCATGCTCTGCCGGTTCCCCGGGGCGGGGGGGCGGGCACAGCCAGGGGGGCTGACCCAGACTGGCCAAAGAGCTATTCCATACCATATGATGTCATGCTCAGTATAGAAGCTGGGGGAAGAAAAAGGAAGGGGGGGACATTCGGCGTGATGGCGTTTGTCTTCCAAAGTAACGGTTACGCGTGATGGAGCCCTGCTTTCCTGGAGATGGCTCAACACCTGCCTGCCAATGGGTAGTGAATGAATTCCTTGCTTTGCTTTGTTTGCATGCACGGCTTTTGCTTTACCTATTTAACTCTTCTATTTTATTTTACTTCAATTATTAAACTGTTCTTAGCTCAACCCACGAGTTTTATCCCTTTTACCCTTCCGATTCTCTCCCCCATCCCACTGGGGGGGAGTGAGCGAGCAGCTGTGTGGTGCTTAGTTGCTAGCTGGGGTTAAACCACAACAGCATGTCAAAGGTCTCAATAGTAGTATCTCATCTGCTGGGTTGTAAAGCCTGACAGACTGAAAGCAGGATGTGATAAGGAGGAACTGAAACAATGAGATGAGGAAGGAGGAATGATTACATGTCTGAAGGAATAGTTACATGTCTGCTCAAAACCAGTTTCAAACAGTTGAGGCTTTAGAAACTTGTCCATAATCTCATCGTGTAAATTACTAACCAATCATTGTAAAGAGAATGAGCTTTGCAGTTTTTGTGTATAAATATATTGTGGAAGTCCTGTTCGGTGTGCATGTTAGGAGGAGAGATCCCCCATGCACCCAGCGCTGCAATAAACCAATGTCGGCTTTCTAAACTATCATTTGGTTTGGAGAGTTTTCTTGGTTACTATTTTCGGTAACATTCTGAGCTTGGGAACATTTCAGTACAAACAATGGCTATGTGCTTGGCCCTAGCATTGATGCCCTTACTGTGCTAGGGGAGTCGTCTTGTAGAGAGGATGAGGGAATACAGCTCCCTCTTCCTATCCAGGATTGATGTGGGTGGTTTCATTACGCAGGCTCCCAAGGTCCTTGTTTACCCTTATGTGAGCTAGGAACAAACATTGCTGGCTCATTGTCAGGTTTGTGGAATCTGATGTCATCCTGGTGTAAGAGGAGACAATTTTTGGGTGAGACAATACTTCAACATGCCCTGAGGCGGCTGGCCCCTGAGTGGCAGGGTATGTGGAAGGATTTGGGCAGGTGCATAGGGCAGTTATCACCTCCCATAACCTGTGATTTTACACATGAACAGGTGAGTAATCCTGGTAAAGTGGCACACCACCTGATAGAAGGGTGCCTTGCCTACCCCAGTGAAAATCAGCAGCTTCTAGCACTGTACTGGGGCTTTTGTGCCTATCGAGCCACAGTTCAGTACTATCAGTGCAGCATGGTTGAGAAAGGGACCTAAACTACATCTAAGAACATGATAATTGAGACAGAGACCCAACCTGCATCTGAGGACACCATGGTTGAGATAGGGACCCAAACAACAACTACAGTTATTGCCCCAGTAGCGAAAAAGAATACGGAGATCGATGGGTCCATATCATAGATTAGTCAGGGAGGAGGAGGAGGAGGAAGGGTCTGATCAGGAAGCCGGTCTTTCAGCAAAGAAACAGGAGGAAGAAGTGAGAGAAATCACCCAAGAGGTGGAAACTACCTGGTCCCTGACCTTGAAAAAACTTCGAGACATGCAGAAAGATTACAGCCGCCAGCTGTGTGAGCAGATTGCTCATCCCCACAGGCCAGTGCCTTGGCTGTCAGGGGCACCCCATGGAGCAAGTTTCCTCCTGCCCCAGTCAGAGGGAAAGGGACCCCCAGGCACATGCTGCGTGGCACACTGGTTCTTCCTGCGTGACCAGGGGGAGGACATGAGGAAGTGGGATGGTGAGCCTTTAAGCTGGAAGCCCATGTACGCAAAGTGAGGGGGAAGAGACCTGCTAAGAAGGTGCCACGCAAGGAGGCTGTCAGCATAGTTGCTGTAGAGACACAAGAAGGCAATCAGCAATCTCCCAGACATAGAAGAAGAACTGAGATCACCTCTGTTGATTCCGGTGAGGGGACTTCTGGTCTGGCACAGAAAGGGTCAGAGAGTGAATACTCCGACCAGGAACAGGAATAGAGGGTCCCTGCTTTCAGCCAGGAGGAGGAAAGGACTGGGTTTACTGGACTGTGTGGATTGGATGGCCTGGCACATCAGACACACAGAAGGCTAAAGATTTGGTAGACACTGCTGCACAGTGCCATTAGGGTATAGGGGCATGGAACCCATCTGGATCTCTGGAGTGACAGGGGGATGCCAAGAATAGTCTGTATTGGAGGCTGAGCTGAGCTTAACAGGGGACAAGTGGGAAAAGCACCCCATTTTGACCGGCCCAGAGGCCCCTTGTATCCTTGCAATAGACTGCTTCAGAAGAGGGTACTTGAAGGACCCAAAAGAGTGCCGGTGGGCTTTTGGAGTAGCTGCTGTGAATACAGAGAAGATGTAACAGCTTTCTACCTTGCCTGGCCTCTCGGAAGATCCCTTTGTTGTGGGATTGCTGTGAGTTGAAGAACAGCAGGTGCCAATTGCTACCAGGACAGTGCACTGGTGGCAATATCGCACCAACCGAGGCTCCCTGATTCCCATCCATGAGCTGATTCATCAATTGGAGAGCCAAGGAGTCATCAGCAAGACTCACTCACCCTTTAATAGTGCCATATGGCCACTCACTCACCCTTTAATAGTGCCATATGGCCAGTGACAAAGTCTGACAGAGGGTGGAGGTTAACAGTAGACTATCATGGCCTGAATGAAGTCATGCCACCGCTGAGTGCTGCTGTACCAGACATGCTAGAACTCCAATATGGACTGGAGTAGAAGGCAGCCAAGTGGTATGCTACAACTGCCATTGCCAATGCGTTTTTCTCTATCCCTTTGGCAGCAGAATGCAGGCCACAGTGTGTTTTCACATAGAGAGGTGTCCAATACACCTAGAATCGACTGCCCCAGGGGTGGAAGCACAGTCCTACCCTTTGTCATGGACTAATCCAAACTGCACTGGAACAGGGTGATGCCCCTGAACATCTGCAATACATCGATGACATCATTGTGTAGGGCAACAAGGCAGAAGAACTGTTTGAGAAGGGAAGAAGAATAATCCAGATTCTTCTGAAAGCTGTTTTCGCCATAAAAAGAAGCAAGGTCAGGGGACCTGCACAGGAGATCCACTTCTTGGGAGTAAAATGGCAGGATGAAAATCATCACATCCCTATGGATGTGATCGACAAGATAGCAACTGTGTTTCCACCAGCTACCAAGAAGGAAACACAAGCTTTCCTAGGCCTTGTGGGATTCTGGAGAATGCATATTCCAGGTTATAGTCAGCTTGTGAGCCCTCTCTATCGAGTAACCAGAAAGAAGGACTATTTTGAGTGGGACCCTTCCATCTCAATAGCAAGCCTTTGAGAAGATCAAACAGGAGATAGCTCATGTAGTAGCCCTTGGGCCTGTCCATACAGGACCAGCTGTGAAAAAAAGTGCTCTACACTGCAGCCAGGGAGCATGGTCTCACCTGGAGCTTCTGGCGGAAAACACCTGGAGAAACCCAAGGTCTACCTCTAGGGTTTTGGAGCCAGGGAGATCGAGGATCAGAAGCCCACTACACCCTGACTGAAAAAGAGATACTAGCAGCATATGAGGGGGTTTGAGACGCTTAAGAAGTTGTTGGTACAGAAGCACAGCTCCTCTTGGCACCTCAATTACCTGTGTTACACTGGAAGTTGAAAGATGCAGAAATGAAAGCCATCCAAGTTCCCTTGTGATTGCTGAACGAGAAAAGTGGCCAGTACTCTATATACCAAGTCATGGATGGTTTTCAAATGCCCTGTGTGGGTGGCTACAGCAGTGGAAGAAGATAAATTGGCAGTGCAGAGGTAAACCCATCTGGGCTGCTGCGCTGTGGCAAGACATCTCTGCCTAGGTAGAAAACGATGGATATGGATGTCATCTATCTGGACTTCTGTAAGGCCTTTGACACGGTCCCCCACAATATCCTCCTCTCTAAATTGGAAGGATATGGATTTGATGGGCGGACTGTTCGGTGGATAGCAAACTGGCTGGATGGTCGCATCCAGAGGGTAGTGGTCAATGGCTCTTGGAAACATTCAAGGACAGGCTGGATGGGGCTCTGAGCAACCTGATCTAGTTGTAGATGTCCCTGCCAATTGCAGGGGGAATGGACTAGATGACCTTTAAAGGTCCCTTCCATCCCAAAGCATTCTATGATTCTATGATTCTATGAAAACTGCACCACTGAAGAATAGTGAAACAATGAAAACAAGTAAACAAGGCTGTCAAAATTGAAGTGGCTCAGGTGGACCTGCACTGGGAGCATAAAGGCAAGCTATTTGTAGCTCGATGGGCCCACGAAACATTGGGACATCTAGGGAGAGATGCAACATACAGATGCTGGGATTTTGATACAGCAAGGCCTGGCAAATTGACTATATTGGACCACTTCCATGAACACACCAAGGCAAGCCCTACATACTCAACAGGTGGAAGCAACCACTGGGTGGCTAGAAACATACCCTGTAAACCATACCACTGCCCAAAACACCATCTTAGGCCTTGAAAGGCAAATTTTGTGGCGACATGGTACCCCAGAAAGAACTGAATCAGACAATGGGAGACATTTCCAAAATAACCTCATAAACTTCTGGGCCAAGAAACATGGCATTGACTGGGTGTATCACATCCCCTATCACCCACAAGCCTCTGGAATGATTGAAAGATATAATGGACTGTTAAAGACTATGTTGAGAGCGTTGGGCACTGGGGCATGGAAGCACTGGGATATAAATTTAGCAGAAGCCACTTGGCTGGTTAACACCAGAGGATCTGCTAACTGCCCTGGTCCTGCTCAAACAAAGCCCCTACATACTGTGGGGGGAGATAAGGTCCCCATAGTGCACATAGGCAAGTGGCTGGGGAAGGCGGTGTGGGTTGCTCCTCCCTTGGGAAAAGAAAACCTCATTCATGGGATTGTCTTTGCTCAAGGACCTGGGTGCGCTTGGTGGGTAACGCGGAAGGATGGGGAGATCTGGTGTGTGCCTCAAGATTTAACCTTGGGGAAAATACTCCATGATGTCAGTTGCATGCTGTAGGAAGTAATGTAGCAGGAACTACCTGAACCAACAAAGAGTGAGCTTCACAAGGAACTGGGCGAGTGCAACAATAACCCAAACCAAGGTAGTACTGGTGCCCAACAATCGAACATGCTGCTTTTCCTGTACTGAGCGACCACCTTGACAGACGGGGCCTGTGTGAGCCGACACAAGCAGGATGCAGGAATAACCACAAAACCACGGATGAAATGCAAAGAGTAAATTTACTTTTGTTACCTTGCAGACCAGGGGATCCTGGAAGCAGCACCCGGGCAGAGGCACACAAGCAGGAATGCAGGCACCATGGAGCTCCGTCCTTGCTAGAGGATCACTGAACCTGCTGTTTTCGCCTCTATATCAAGGATTCACGCAGGTGTAGTTTACCACTGTGCTTTTTGATCTTTCCCACAGCAGGGCAGGAATCTCAAGTATGTTTGATAGGGTGCTCTGAGTCTATCACTGGCCTATATTATCTAAACACAGATGTTCTACTTGTCAAGCACACAAGACTAAACAACAATTAGTATGATATATCTGTTTTTCTATACCCCAGCTGCAAGTCACCTGAGCATGTTTTCAATGCTCGTCACCATTCTTCCGTTATTTTCCCACAGGGCCCAAGTCATAGCCTGTTCTTCTGGACATTTGGGGGGGGGGGGTGTGGCAGAAGCCCATGGAATGGGAAAAAATATCTATCTGTCTGTTAAGGGACAGGGGATAGTAGTTAATGAGAATGTATAAATCTGTATGTTAGGTATAAAGATGTTTTAAATATGTAGTTTAAGATCACAGAATCATAGAAAGTCCTGAGTTGGAAGGGACCCACAAGGATCATTGAGTCCAACTCCTGTCCCTGCATAGGACAACTCCAAGAATCACACCATATGTCTGAGGGCATTGTCCAAATGCTTCTTGAATGTTGTCAGGCTCAGCACCATAACTACCTCCCGGGGGAGACTGTTCCAGTGCTCCACCACCCTCTGGGTGAAGAACCTTTTCCTAATGTCCAACCTAAACCTCCCCTGGCATATCTTCCTGCTGTTCCCTCCGGTCCTATCATTGGTCGCCAGGGAGAAGAGATCAGCACCTGCCCCTCCTCCTTCCCTTGTGAGGAAGCTGTAGACCGTGATGAGGTCTCCCCTCAATCTCCTCTTCTCCAGGCTGAACAGACCAAGTGACTTCAGCCGCTCCTCGTACGGCTTCCCCTCTAAACCCTTCACCATCTTCGTGGCTCTCCTCTGGACACTCTCTAGTAGCTTTGTATCCTTTTTGTACTGTGGCGCCCAAAACTGCACACAGTACTCAAGATGAGGCCGCACCAGTGCGGAGTAGAGCGGGACAATCACCTCCCTCGACCGGCTAGCAATACAGTGCTTGATGCACCCCAGGACACGGTTGGCCCTCCTGGCTGCCAGGGCACACTGTTGGCTCATGTTCAACTTGCCGTCGACCAGAAGCCCCAGATCCCTCTCCGCGGGGCTGCTCTCCAGCCTCTCGTTCCCCAGTCTGTATGTACATCCAGGGTTGCCCTGTCCCAGGTGCAAAATCCGGCACTTGCCCTTGTTAAACTTCATACAGTTGGTGATTGCCCAGCTCTCTAATTTGTCCAGATCTCTCTGCAGGGCCTCTCTGCCCTCGAGAGTGTCAACGGCTCCTCCCAGTTTTGCGTCATCGGCAAACTTTGATAACAAACCATCCAGTCCTGCATCCAAGTCATTTATGAAGATATTGAAGAGCACTGGCCCTAAGATGGATCCCTGCAGAACCCCGCTAGTGACTGGTCATCAGCCCGATGTAACCCCATTCACTATAACCCTTTGAGCCTGACCCGTCAGCCAATTGCACACCCATTGCATTCTGTGTTTATCCAGCTGTATGCTGGACATTTTGTCCAGGAGGATACTGTGAGAGACAGTATCGAAGGCTTTACTGAAGTCCAAAAAGATTACATCAACTGGCTTCCCTTGATAAGAAGGGATTTCAGTAATGAGAATTAAATACAGTGGAAAAGTTAGAAGATATATATATGTAATAAATTATGTGGGACCTGAGCATGACACAAATGGAATGGAATAAGGGTTGGAGATTGTATTGGGTCTGGCTGGGATGGAGTTAACTTTCCCCATAGCAGCCCTCATAGTGCTGTGCTTTGTAGTTGTAGCTAGAAAGGTGTTGATAACACACCAGTGTTTTGGCTACTGCTGAGCAGTGCTCCCACAGCATCAAGGCTGTCTCTCCAACCCACCCCCTGCCCACAAAGGCCAGTAGGCTGGTGGTGGGCAAGAGGTTGGGAGGGGACACAGCTGGGACAGATGACCCAAACTGACCAAAGGGTTATTCCGTACCATATGACATTGTGCTCAACAATAAAAGCTAAGAGAAGGGGGCGGGGGGGGCATTCCTTATTAAGTCATTTGTTTTCTGAAGCAACCGCTACGTGTACTGAGGCCCTACTTCCCAGGAAGTGGCTGGACATTGCCTACTGATAGGAAGTAGAGCATAAGTCATCTTTTTCTTTGCATTGCTTCCATGTATAGCCTTTGCTTTTTTTATTAAACTACCTTTATATTTTATATAAATAAAGTAGCTGCAAGAATCAATGATGTGTATGGGGGGGTAATTTTCTAACTCGGGGGGTCATACTTTTCTAATTTTAATCTTAAGTCTTTTCCAGTGGCTATGCATTTATATTTTACCAGAGTACACTGATACTCAGTGTACTCAGAATACACAGAATCATCTAGGTAACATGGTCACCCATAAGTTATAATTTTATTAAAGCAAAGGAGCGGCTAGGTGGGCACCTGGTAGCCAGCCAACTTTAACCCACCACAGTAGGGCCACTGCAATGACACTGGCCTTCACATCAACTGTGAGCACACCAGAGTTGTCAGCCCTTTCCTTGTTGATAGACCTTTTACAAAAAACGCTATTACTTTTCAGTTTTTCTTTACTGTACTCGTTATATCTTGAATTATTCTGGAAAACACTTTGATCATTGTAATTTTTTGTAACAGTAGTATAAGGATAAATTTTATCCAAGATAAAAGTGACAGGTACTGCACCCCCAGCTTCTGGCAGAAGTCCTGCCCCATCCCTTCAGGCAGCCACGTATACCATTTGCCCCAGAATTTACTCCCCTCTTCTGGTTACATGGTCTGTTGTGACTGGCTGGCAGGACGAGACAATGCTTCCAGTTTATCCCAGAAGGATGTAACTAATTATGTGGGATCTGCCATGTTGTTTCATCTGTCATTTTATGGCAGGTAATTGCCATTTTCAACAATGTCATGCCTCATGTGTTTTCATACTGCTCTGTAATTGGCTGGCAGGAATAGCCTCCCCTACCAGTGTACCCAGAAGCAAGTCAGAAAAGGAAGTACTCTCTCACTCAGCAGCCCCTGAGCTGGGAGATGAAGATAGGATGCAGAGTGAAGTCCCAGTTGTTGAAGAGGTGGCAGTCACTGACCTGCTCCTCCACCTGGATGCCCACAAGTCCATGGGGCCAGATAGGATCCACCCGAGGATACTGAGGGAGCTGGCAGAGGAGCTGGCCAAGCCACTCTCCATCATTCATCAGCAGTCCTGGTCAACCGGGGAGGTCCCAGATGACTGGAAGTTAGCAAATGTGACACCCCTCTACAAGAAGGGACAGAAGGAGGATCCGGGGAACTACAGGCCTGTCAGCCTGACCTCGGTGCCAGGGAAGGTCATGGAGCAGATCATCTTGAGTGCCATTATGCGGCAAGCGCGGGACAATCGGGGGATCAGGCCCAGCCAGCATGGGTTTATGAAAGGGAGGTCCTGCTTGACTAACCTGGTCTCCTTCTATGACAAGGTGACCCACTTACTGAATGAGGGGAAGGCTGTGGATGTTGTCTACTTGGACTTTAGTAAGGCCTTTGACACTGTCTCCCACAGCATTCTCCTGGAGAAGCTGGCTGCACACAGCTTGGATGGGTGCACTCTGCGCTGGGTTAAAAACTGGCTGGACGGCCGAGCCCAGAGAGTGGTGGTGAATGGAGTCAAATCCAGTTGGCGGCCGGTCACAAGTGGTGTTCCCCAGGGCTCAGTACTGGGGCCGGTCCTGTTCAACATCTTCATTGATGATCTGGATGAGGGGATCGAGTTCACCCTCAGGAAGCTTGCAGATGACACCAAGTTGGGTGGAAGTGCTGATCTGCTGGAGGATAGGAAGGCCCTACAGAGGGACCTGGACAGGCTGCATCGATGGGCCGAGGCCAACTGCATGAGATTCAACAAGGCTAAGTGCTGAGTCCTGCACTTGGGTCACAACAACCCCATGCAACACTACAGGCTTGGGGAGGAGTGGCTGGAGAGCTGCCTGGCGGAAAAGGACCTGGGGGTGCTGGTTGACAGCTCCCTGAACATGAGCCAGCAGTGTGCTCAGGTGGCCAAGAGGGCCAATGGCATCCTGGCTTGTATCAGGAACAGTGTGGCCAGCAGGACCAGGGAGGTGATAGTGCCCCTGTACTCGGCCCTGGTGAGGCCGCACCTTGAGTACTGTGTTTAGTTTTGGGCCCCTCACTACAAGAAGGACATTGAGGTGCTGGAGCGTGTCCAGAGGAGGGCAACGAAGTTGGTGAAGGGTCTAGAGCACAAGTCTTATGAGGAGCAGCTGAGGGAACTGTGGCCGTTTAGCCTGGAGAAGAGGAGGCTGAGGGGAGACCTTATCACTCTCTACAACTACCTGAAAGGAGGTTGTAGCGAGGTGGGGGTCGGTCTCTTCTCCCTAGTAACGAGTGATAGGACGAGAGGAAATGGCCTCAAGCTCCGCCAGGGGAGGTTTAGCTTAGATATTAGGAAAAACTTCTTCACTGAAAGGGTGGTCAAGCATTGGAACAGGCTGCCCAGGGAAGTGGTTGAGTCCCCATCCCTGGAGGTATTTAAAGAACGGATAGATGTGGTGCTCGAGGACATGGTATAGATGGACTTGGCAGTGTTAGGTTAACGGTTGGACTTGATGATCTTAAGGGTCCTTTCCAACCTTGACGATTCTATGATTCTATGATTCTATGATTTGACACTCATTCTCCATGTATTTTCATACTGCGTTGTGATTGGCTGATAGCCATTTTTGACACTGTCGTACCCACTTGTTCTCAAATCTCCTTCTGGCTGCCTACTTCCTTTCTACCAGGAAGTGCTCAGATATAAAGAATATACATTTATATACAATATATACATATATAGAAATATATTTAAAGGAGTATATGCTATTTTTATATATTCTTATGTATGTATATTATATATGTGCATTTATAAAGATATAAAAATTAAACATATATATCTGTAAAAGCATAGGTATAAAATTGATAAAACATTCTTTAATAAGAGCTGATGGAATGAATAATTAAAGATTAAATGGGAATAGAAAATAATTAAACGAAAGTAAAAGGCAGGTTCCGGGTCCTCTCACTTTACAAGGCTGCAGAACAAGCCCTAACATGTTGGGGGGGGGGGCGGGGGGGGAGGGTGCAGAATTCAAGAGGATGGAGGGGGTGCCAAAAGGATGCGGGGAACATGGACAAATTGGAACATGCCTGAGGGCTACGGGACCCTTCTAGGAGGCCCAACAAGGGGCACCCTGCACAAATCCTGTCATGTGCAAAGAAGAGCCCAGTCCTGTGAGCTGGACTGAGAGGTCCAGTCTAACAGGATGACTATGCAGTATTATTGGGAAAGACTTTGGGCTTTGCATGGTGCTACAAGATGTCATAGGCAATGCTGTCTGTGAAAATGGAAAACCAGAAACAAATGCTATCTTTTGAAGAACACATGCATGGGGACAATAAGAAAAAGACCATAAGGGGTTCCCCCCCAAAAAAGCATGCAAACCAGAAGAATTGGCCAAAGGGCCCGTGAATCGGAAACTGGATTTCAAGGTGTCACACAGAGAGTGTGGGGGGTGGTGGAGATCCCTTTGCCCATGGTTGTGGTGGATCTTCCTTACAGCTACCTGTAAGACCATTATGGGGTGCAGGCTGGTGCTATATATGTTTCCTTATCCTTAGGGCAATGCTGAAAAGAAGAGGCAGGAGACCGAGCATGCAATCAAGACAGTCCTGTTAGACAACGATTACTGCAAAAGCAGCAAGATCCAGGCTTTGGGACACAGACCACAGCCCTGTGCTCTTAGAGATCACAGCTACCACAGAAAGCAGATCAATAACAACAGTCGGGGTGTTGCAGAGCTGAAAGACCATGATTATTTTCAGGCACAAAGAAGTAGCAGGCCGGATGGTTGTGATAAAAAGGCTGGTGGGGCTGTTAGTTCTGGGGACTTGGCTTACAGGCTAGCAAAACAGAAAAATCTGTTAAAACAAAGACTGCTAATTAGGAAAGCTAAACGAGTTTTGCGTTGCTGCAAATGTCTTGTTGACAAGGGGTTACGGGGACCACAAGGGCCCTTAAATGCAAACTGTTTTTCTGAACCTGGCAGGCCAGTGAATGTCTCCCGCTAGGGTAGAAGATGACACCCTGGAAGGGACTTCCCAGTTACTGCATCCCCCTGCAGAGCAAGAGGCTGTGGAACACAACCACCCCGTGGCTTCCATGGAGCATGTTCGGCAGCGGGACTGGCCGATCCAGAGGTTCGGAGCTAGGTGGTACGTAGAAGAATACAGATTTGTTGATTTAGATCAGGTACCACTACATGAAGCTTATGAAACATTTATTTGGGGTGTAGAGCAAATATCTGACCATTTACGTTGGCTGTTTGAACCTGGTGATTAGGCTCAGCTCCATCTTGAAGCTGCCAGCATGCATGACTCTCTATATTCTCCCGCCATTAATTTAAACAGTATGAATGCTGTGAAATGTTTAGACTGGGACAGTACTCTCTTGCAAAGAGAGAGCTGTGTTTTGATCAGACTGGCTATCATTATTGTAAAAGTCATTGGGAGTGGGCTATGCAGAACCCTGCAGCCTATATCCCCCGTTCCAAAACTATAGACAAAAAGCATTGCTATTTAATTGATCTAAATAACAGCAACAATAATCTCTGTTTTGCTGGGAGTCTCACAGCGCATACAGCAGTGAAGGATCTGACAGATGCGAAACTGTTAAGCAGAGCAAAAGAGCTACATGACAAACTGGGGTGGTCTGTGCACAGGAAAGTCATGCTGAGTGACATCCCCTTGTTTGAGGAACTGCTGCATGTTAATATATGCATCATCCTCCTATATGAGGGGAAAAAGGCTTGGGGGATCTTTAAGTCAAATGACAGTCTTAGATATCCCAAGACCCGTTTCCTCCATTTACATGATGAACATTATTATGGGGTTAAGGATGTGAGGAAGGTATTTGGGGCAAGAAACTTTTGTGAGCTTTGTCATACATTGTATAACCATGGCCATATCTGTAAATATTATTGCCGGCTCTGCTTGTCTCATGACTGTGCTGTTACCTTGGGGAGAAGGATAATGTGTCCCATCTGAAGGCTGTTGTGCAGGTCTGGGGCATGTTTACAGAGGCACAAGGCCCAGGCTATTAAAAAACAAATTAATTGTTTGGCTGAGAAGTGTAAGGCCTATGTAGAAAACCGTCATGTAAAGGCTGGAAGTGTGGAACGTGCTATAAAAAGGTCCATAATGTAAGCCAGCACCAGTGTTTCATGCCCATGATCAAAAATGCAGAAGCAGGGCAGGGCTATATTATCTATGACATGGAATGTATGCAGGAAACCAGGACACATATCCAGAACTACATTTTTGCCATGGAGTTAGCTCCGGATGCCCCTTGGGATGAAGAAGAAAGGGCAGAATGGAAATTTGAAGGAGAATGGGAGTTTAAAGGGGACACATGTCTCATGAGCTTTATTCAGTTGTTTACGGACACAAAGTTTCGGGGCTACACTTTCCTAGCGCATAATGCCAAAGGCTACGATGGCTACTTTGTTGTTAGCCAGCTTCTGAAATAAAAAAATGGATGTGCAATTAATCACCAAGGTGGTAAACTCATAGAATCATGGAATGGTTGAGGTTGGAAGGAATCTCTGGAGATCATCTTGTATAACCCCCCTGCTCAAGCAGGGCCACCTAGAGCCGGTTGCCCAGGACTATGTCCAGATGACTTTTGAATATCTCCAGGGAAGGAGACTCCACAACCTCCCTGGGAAACCTGCTCCACTGCTCAGTCACCCTCAGTAATAAAGTGTTTCCTGATGTTCAGATGGAACCTCCCGTGCTTCCGTTTGTGCCCATTGCCTCTTGTCCTGCCACTGGGCACCACTGAAAAGAGCCTGGCTCCTTTTAGTTTGCACCCTCCCTTCAGATATTTCTATAAGTTGATGACATCCCCCCGAGCCTTCTCTTCTCTAGGCTAAACAGTCCCAGCTCGCTCAGCTTTTCCTCATATGAGAGATGTTCCAGTCCCTTAATCATCTTAGTGGCCCTTCACTGGACTCTCTCCAGTACATCCATGTCTCTCTTGTACTGAGGAGCCCAGAACTGGACACAGGGCTCCAGGTGTGGCCTCACCAATGCTCAGTAGAGGGGAAGAATCACCTCCCTCAAACTGCTTGCAACAATCTTCCTAATGCAGCCCAGGATACCATTAGCCTTCTTTGCAGCAAGGGCACATTGCTGGCTCATGTTCAACCTGGTGCCCACCAGGACCCCCAGGTCCTTTTCTGCAAAGCTCCTTTCCAGCCAGGCGGCCCCCAGCATATATTGGTGCATGGGGTTCTTCCTCCCCAGGTGCAGGACTTGGCATTTCCCCTTGTTGAACTTCATCAGGTTCCTGTCAGCCCATTTCTCCAGCCTGCCGAGGTCCCTCTGGATGGCAGCACGACCCTGTGGTGTATCAGCCACTCCTCCCAGTTTTGGGTCATCAGCAAACTTGCTGAGGGTACACTCTGCCCCAGCATCCAGATCAGTAATGAAGATGATGAACAGGACTGGGCCCAGTATTGACCCCTGGGGTACATCGCTAGTTACTGGCCTCCAACTAGACTTTGTGTCACTGATCACCGCCCTGTGGGCTCGGCCATTCAGCCAGTTTTCAAACCACCTCACTGTCTGCTCATCCAGCCCATACTTCATTAGCTTCTCCATGAGGCTCTAATGGGAGACAGTGTCGAAAGCCTTCCTGAAGTCTATGTAGACATCACCCATTGCTCTCCCCTCGTCTACCAGGCCAGTCACTTCATCATAGAAGTTTATCAAGTTGGTCAAGCGTGACTTCCCCTTGGTGAAGCCATGCTGACTACTCCCGATCACCGTCTTGTCCTTCATGTGCCTGGAAATGGTTTCCAGAATTAGCTGCTCCATCACCTTCCCAGCGACTGAGGTGAGGCTGACCGGCCTGTAGCTCCCTGGGTCCTCCTTCTTGCCCTTCTTGAAGGTAGGAGAGACATTTGCTTTCCTCCATTCCCCGGGCACCTCTCCCAGTCGCCATGATTGTTCAAAGATTATTGAGAGTGGCCTTGCAATGACATCTGCCAGCTCCCTCAGCCCTCCTGGGTGCATCCCATCAGGGTCCGGTTTGCTTAAGTATTCCCTGACCTGATCCTCCTCCAACAAGGGTACGTCTTCCTTGCTCCAGGCTTTCCCCCTGGTCTCTGGGACCTGGGATTCCTAGTAAAGACTGAGGCAAAGGCGGCATTCGGTACCTCAGCCTTTTCCACGTCCCATGTCACCATGCCCAGAGAGTGGTGGTGAATGGAGTCAAATCCAGTTGGCGGCCGGTCACGAGTGGTGTTCCCCAGGGCTCAGTACTGGGGCCAGTCCTGTTCAATATCTTCATTGATGATCTGGACGAGGGGATCGAGTTCACCCTCAGGAAGTTTGCAGATGACACCAAGTTGGGGGGAAGTGTCGATCTACTGGAGGGTAGGAAGGCCCTGCAGAGGGACCTGGACAGGCTGGACCGATGGGCCGGGGCCAACTGCATGAGATTCAACAAGGCTAAGTGCCGGGTCCTGCCCTTGGGTCACAACAACCCCATGCAACGCTACATGCTGGGGGAGGAGTGGCTGGAGAGCTGCCTGGCAGAAAAGGACCTGGGGGTGTTGGTTGACAGCTGCCTGAACATGAGCCAGCAGTGTGCTCAGGTGGCCAAGACGGCCAATGGCATCCTGGCCTGTATCGGGAATAGTGTGGCCAGCAGGACCAGGGAGGTGATAGTGCCCCTGTACTCGGCACTGGTGAGGCTGCACCTCGAGTAATGTGTTTAGTTTTGGGCCCCTCACTACAAGAAGGACATCGAGGTGCTGGAGCGTGTCCAGAGGAGGGCAACGAAGTTGGTGAAGGGTCTAGAGCACAAGTCTTATGAGGAGCGACTGAGGGAGCTGGGGTTGTTTAGCCTGGAGAAGAGGAGGCTGAGGGGAGACCTTATTGCTCTCTACAACTACCTGAAAGGAGGTTGTAGTGAGGTGGGGGTCGGTCTCTTCTCCCAAGTAACAAGGGATAGGACAAGAGGAAACGGCCTCAAGCTGCGCCAGGGGAGGTTTAGTTTAGACATTAGGAAAAACTTCTTCACCGAAAGGGTGGTCAAGCATTGGAACAGGCTACCCAGGGAAGTGGTTGAGTCTCCATCCCTGGAGGTATTTAAAGAACGGATAGATACGGTGCTTGAAGACATGGTATAGATGGACTTGGCAGTGCTAGGTTAACGGTTGGACTCGATGATCTCAGAGGTCTTTTCCAACCTTGACGATTCTATGATTCTATGTCTCACTCAGCAGCGGGCCCACATTTTCCCTAGCCTTCCTTTTCTCACCTATGTACTCAGAGAAGCCCTTCTTGTTCCCTTTGACATCCCTGGCCAGATTCAATTCCATTTGGGCTTTGGCTTTCCTAACCCCATCCCTGCATGCTCAGACAGTGCCTCTGTATTCCTTCCAGGTTACTCATCCTTGCTTCTACCCTCTGTATGCTTCCTTTTTGTGTTTGAGTTTGGCCAGTGTCGTGGTTTAACCCCAGGCAGCAACTAAGCACCACACAGCCGCTCGCTCACTCCCCCACAGTGGGACGGAGGAGAGAACTGGAAAAGTAAAAGCAAGAAAACTCGTGGGTTGAGATAAAGACAGTTTAATAGGTAAAGCAAAAGCCATGCGCGCAAGCAAAGCAAGGCATTCATTCACTACTTCCCATCGGCAGGCAGGTGTGCAGCCATCCCCAGGAAAGCAGGGCTCCATCACGCGTAATGGTTACTTGGGAAGACAAACGCCATCACTCCGAACGTCCCCCCTTCCTTCTTCTTCCCCCAGCTTTATATGCTGAGCATGACATCATATGGTCTGGAATATCCCTTTGGTCAGTTGGGGTCAGCTGTCCCAGCCGTGTCCCCTCCCAACTTCTTGTGCACCCCCAGCCTACTCGCTGGTGGGGTGGTGTGAGAAGCAGAAAAGGCCTTGACTCTGTGTAAGCACTGCTCAGCAATAACAAAAACAAATCCAAAACATAGCCCCATACTAGCTACTATGAAGAAAATTAACTCTATCCCTGCCAAAACCAGCACAGCCAGGAGCTCCTTGTCCATCCACGCAGGCCTCCTGGCATTTTTGCCTGACTTCCTGCTCGTTGGGATGGATCGCTCTTGAGCTTGGAGGAGGTGATGCTTGAATATTAACCAGCTTTCTTGGGCCCCTCTTCCCTCCAGGGCCTTGTCCCTTGGGACTCTGCCAAGCAGATCCCCGAAGAGGCCAAAGTTTCTCCTGAAGTTCAGGGCTGTGAGCCTGCTTTTTGCCCTGCTCCCTCCTCTCAGGATCCTCAACTCCATCATCTCATGGTCACTGCAGCCACGGCTGCCTTTGACCTTCACATCCCCATGAGGTATAGGAGTATGAGTTCCAGTAGAGCACCTCTCCTCATTGACTCCTCTATCACTTGGGTCAGGAAGTTGTCATTGATGCTCTCCAGGAACCTCCTGGATTGCTTATGCCCCACTGCGTTGTCCCTCCAGCGGATATCGAGGTGGTTGAAATTCCCCATGAGGACCAGGGCCTCTTCCCGGCCTCTCCTGATTTTGTGAGCCATTCCTGTCACATCATGTGCATAGTAGTACCCAGCCTGAGTATATGTCATTGTCCCGATCCAAAGTCGGGGGAGGTTTCGATACGATCCCAAGGACGAGATTAAGACGCAAACGAGGTCAAATGCCGTACAACCTTTTGACTTTATTTTGGCGAACGAAGGGGTGAGGACCTCGGAGGAAGACGGGGGGGGGGGGGGAAGAAAGAGAGAAAAGGAGAGAAAAAAGAGAGAAAGAGCGTGCTCAGGCGGGTGAGAAGAGAGCCACATAGGGGAACTAGCTACCGCCACTCCGAGTCCGGTGTTGTCCTGTCAATCAAAGGTCCAGTCGGTCCAGCCTCTGTGTCCGCAGGAGCAGCTTCCAAGGAGGTGCGCGGGGTATGACGAGAAGAGAAAGAGAGCCTCAAAAGGCGCACGCGGTCCTTTTATAGGGCCATGCACATGCGCAGAATGGGTCTGCGTACATGCAGTTTGCGCTTCTGCTTTTCGCGCCCTGGTGTCTGCGCAGGCGTGCGTGCAGTCCATGGCCCCGCCTTTCGCGTCCTGGCCTCTGCCTTTCGCGTCCTGGCCTCTGCGCAGGCGTGCGTGCAGTCCATGGTCCCGCCTTTCGTGTCCTGGTCTCTGCATGGGCATCCTGTGGTGGTTTCGTCGGGGGCTGGATGTCGAAACCAGAAGATGGCGGTAGAACGGCAATGTCGAGACAATTCTGGTTCCATAACAGTCCTCGACAGTCATAGACCCTTTAAAGTTTTTACCCACGAAACTAGGCTCCTGCCTTCCCCATGCTTTGGGTATTGAGGACTGAGGGGGAGAAGTCAGAAGCGTGCCGTGACTTGTCTGCATTCCTGTCTGGGCCTGCAGCAGCTAAAGAAAGGAGAACAGACATAGAAGTGACAGTAGTGTTCAAGGAAAAAAAAAGGAAAAATCCTGGAGAAGGCTGACTGGCAACCAACTCCCCTCATGCCTTTTTAATAAAGTTTCTCCGTACTTGAGTTAAAATGATTGTCCAGTGTTTCATTTCATAGATGTGTGAAGTAGCAGCGTGTTGGTAGACATGTCTATGCCGCTGCTTCTGTTAAAAGAGATTACTATGCTCCTGGGGAGGTGGGAAGCTTTGGGGTACTGACAGAGCAGCCACAAAGGTGACCTGGTAAACATACTGACAAAGGATATCTCCTTAACTGGAAAACCTCCTTGATGGGGAGTAGTTGGCAGGACAAAGAAACCTTGATGGGGGCAGGACAAAGAAACCCTGGGTATATTAAAATTAAAATTCCAAACTATTAGGCACTTGGGCGCCAAACCCTTGGATTCAAAACTCCACAGTCTCCATAGATAAAATACCAACCGAGGGGTCTAGTGCCTTTTTATCACATGCCGCGCCTAAATTGCCTAAAAGTGCCTTGACTCATGTACAACGATATCATATTAGCTCCGAAGCCTCACTAGGCATAACTAGTCTTATTCAGGATTTAGAACAACAGGGTATTATTCAGAAAACTCATTCCCCGTATAACTACCCTGTGTGGCCTGTCCATAAGCCTAATGGCACCTGGCGTTTGACAGTAGATTATCGTAAACTGAATGAAAATACTGGACCCTTACACGCTGCCGTCCCATCTATCACAGATCTTGTTTTCACTATAGAGCAAGCAGCCCATCCTTGGATGGCAGTCCTGGATGTAAAGGATGCGCTTTGCATGGTCCCATTACAACCTGAGGATCAAGAGAGATTTGCTTTCACTCGGGGCAGAACACAGTACACTTTTACCCGATTACCCCAAGGATTCAAACATAGCCCTACATTGTCACATCAGGCCTTAGCTCGGGAAATAGAACAAGTCCCACAGGAACCAGGGGTGACAGTATATCAATATATAGATGACATTTTAATTGGAGGGGATTACCTCAATAAGGTCCAAAGAATGCGTGATCGCATCCTGGTCCATCTGGAAAATAAGGGAATTACTATCCCTGAAGCTGAATGACAGGGACCTAGCCAAACGGTTCAATTTTTAGGCATAACTTGGCAAAGTGGCAGGCAGTGTATTCCCTCTGATACCTTGCAGCAAATATCCAAGTTGAGCTCACCCTCCAATAAGAAGGAGCTCCGACAAGCCCTAGGAACTTTAGGATTCTGGCGAGCCCATATTCCAAGGTTCAGTATAATTGCTCGACCCTTATATGATCTGTTGAAGAAGCGTGCTACCTGGGAATGGACAGTTACTCATGAAGAGGTGCTTCGTTTATTAATACGCAATGTTTTAGAAAATCAGGCTATGGGCCCAATAATACCAGGGGCCCCCTTTAGCCTACATATAGGACTCGCAGAAAAAGGATATCAATGGGGATTGTGGCAATGAGCTCCCAATAAGGCCCAATTGACTCCCGTACGGTTCAGGTCAAAGGGGTGGCAAGGTTCACAATCACGGTACTCACCCTGGGAAAAATCACTGCTGGCTACTTATGTAGTCCTATTAGATACAGAACTCTTCGCATTAGACGCGCCCTTAGAAATACAGACCCCATTCCCCATCCTCAAAAGAATCAGAGCATCTGCTCCCGTTCCCCAGGGAATTGCACACTCCAGTACAATCCAGAAGATGGTAATGCACATAGCACGTCGCGGCTGGGTCGAGGGGAGAACAGGACTTACAGGGAAATTGACAGAGTACAATATCCAATGGCCAGGGGGTGCCGAGCCACCCCTTGACATGCCGCCCTCACCCATTCAAAATGCGCCACCCCCATCTGATTTACAAAAGGATACCAAAGTTTGGTCTAATGTCTGGTTGTATTGGGCTTACGTGGCAGGGTTTTAGTAGCAGGGGGTGCTGCAGGGGTGGCTTCTGTGAGAAGATGCCAGAAGCTGCCCCCATGTCGGACAGAGCCAGTTCCAGCTGGCTCCAAGACGGACCCGCCGCTGGCCAAAGCTGAGCCAATCAGCGAAGGTGGTAGCGCCTCTGTGATAACATATTTAAGAAAGGATAAAAAACATGGCGCAGCAGCAGCTGTGAGAGAGAGGAGCGAGAAGAATGTGAGAGAAGCAACTATGCAGACACCAAGGTCAGTGAAGAAAGAGGGGGAATGCTAGAGCGGCTTGGTGAGCACCTGGCAGCTAGCCAAGGTCAACTCACCACACTGGTTTACAGGTGGATCAGCTCAAAGGGTTAAAGGGAAATGGAAGAGAAGGGCTGCCCTCCTGCAGCCCTCAGACAGGACATCTGAAACACAAGAGCTAGAGGCATCCTTGCTTCCACCCTCTGTATACTTCCTTTTTGTGTTTGAGTTTGGCCAGGAGCTCCTTGTTCATCCATGCAGGCCTCCTGGCATTTTTGCCTGACTTTCTGCTCATTGGAACAGGCTGCTCTTAAGTTTTATCTTCCCATGTTTCTGAAACGGGAAAGAATTTCCTGCAAAATGGTGTTATAATTTTCTGTAAAACATTTCTTCATCCATCTGTACTTACTTTGACTTCCTGTTCTATGTTTTGACTGGAAGTTGCACTTTTTAAAAGGCACTAAGCATAGTAATAAACTAAAGACTGGAATATATATTATTCAATACTGTATAGAGTATACAGTCTCCAGTGATGAAGAAGAACTTGTACTATGCAACTAAGCAAACCTCAGAGAAGGGAAGTAATGGCAAAGTGGCAGATGGATTGAGGAATGTTGCATTGTAAGCAGAACTATTATTTGGAGACATGCTCATTAATATTAATACAGCTTTTAACCTATTAGCCTCATTTACGGATGAGGCATTGCTTAACCAAGTTACATATGAGATGAACCAGACAGTAACAAGACTGCTAAATGCACAGCAACATCCACTAACTCCAATCAAGCCAATTTTATATGGTTCAGCAATGTGATACTCTCTTAAGGAGTGGTATTGTCTGCTTTTATCCTTGTTTCTAGGGATATCATGCAACTGTGATCAGAAATGTATTTGACAAAGCAATTTTTCTGTCTCTAGAGTGCAATTCATAATTTGTGTGTGTGTGTGTGTATGTAAAATGTGTATATGTATGCATGAGTGTGTGTGTGCATATAAATACATTTTGCACAGAATTATTCCATTATACATGAATGTATTCTTAGATAAAAACCACAGTTAGATTTCTCATGGTCTGCATACTGGAGAGGACAAGTTATATAACAATTTTTTTTCATTGTTGATATAACCATGTATTTAAGCTTCATAATCAGAATAGAAATGTGGTGTAATCGAATGGATTGTGCATAAATAAAACTCAGTCAATTCCTTTCTCCACTACAAGCATCCTGTGTGACCTTGGACACATCACTTAATCTTTCTGTGCCTCAGTTTACCAATCACAAAGGCAAAAGATTCGCCCTCCCCCAGACAAGTGCTAGTAAAGTGAACAAATGAAAGCCTGAGGGCCTCAAATCCTACCACCACAGGTGTTGTCTGAATCTACCTTCTCTTAGTTTAAAACCATTACCCCTTGTCCTATCGCTACAGGCAATAAAAAGTCTGGCCCCAATCTTCCTGATTTTGCCACCTGTCATTGCTTCTGCTGACATATATTGGACAAGTCCTATGTCTAGACTATCAATCCTCTCTTGCAACATTAGGTCGTGTGATAAAAACTCATCTGCACACCCACAAAGGAGCACAGAGGGACAATGGTGGGGGGCCGGGGAAGCCCAAATAATACCCTGTCCTGGCTCCTCCCAGGCCCATCACAGGAGCTCTCAGCCCATCAAAGGCCCATCTCCACAAGCCCAGAGGAGCACAGAAGCACCCCAGCTGGTGGGAACCCAAATTACAGACTCACAAGGAAGGCATACCCTGTCCATGACCCTCCCAGGGCTGTCCCAGAAGAGCCTCAGCCCCAGAGTCCAGGTGTGACACCCATCAAGATGAGTCAACAACAGAGCACTTTTTGGCCTGAGGGGGGTTACTGCTTAGGGGTATGGGACACATTATGGGATGCAGGGGAAGAGCATTTGGGGATTGCGCAAAACTTATTATGAGATATTTAGGGAAGGAACCACAGGCAGGAAAAGGGAAGGATATAGGTGATTTGGGGAGGAACAACTGCGGGAAAATAGATGAGTATGAGGATAAAAAGGGCCAGCTGTGTATAAATAGCTTGCCGGTCAGTACACTTGTCTGGCCATGTCCTGTGCCTGATCAGCGCAGCCTGTCCTATCTTCTTATTAAATTCCTTTCTAACTCTTTCCTGGATGAAGGCTCTCTGTTTTGTGTGCATGTGGATGTAATAAATGGGAATACATTTTAACCCGGGGTAGAGATTGTCAGCGGTTTAGGTATGGCCTACCCATGTCCTCAGACTAGTGCGAAATGTGTATTTTTTTTTATTACGACAATGGTTTACACACCTACCTCTACCCTCTGAGATTCAGTCAGACAATGGATCACATTGTAAAAGTAAAGATATACAGAGATGGGCTGAAGCCTGAGGAATTAGGTGGATTTTCCACATCCCTTATTATCCCCAGAAAACAGGAGTCAGGAACAACTATTCTGGGAACTGATGTCCTACACTCACTTATGTAGCTACACTAAAAAGGTATAAAAAGTAACTCGCTACCTACCCAAAATGAGCTTCTCTGCAAGAACAGCTCTGTAAGAGCTTCTCTGCAAGAGCCTCTCTGCATGAGATCTCCCAGACAGACCAGACCCTCGCTGGGGATTGCCTGGCTGACTCTGGACTCTGTGACACGGATCATCTTTGAAGTGAGACTTTTTCCATCATCCATTAGCCCCACTTCTGGGAGCGGTTTGGTGAGCGTCGTACTGGTAGCACTTCACATAAAATATTTATAGGCACGCACAGGTAAAGTTTCATAAGTATATACTTGCTTCACTAGTTTAATTCTATAATAACTTGTAATATACATATATTTGCTTTGCTCTTGTTTTATACACACACACACACACATATATACACACACTTGCTTTCCTAGTGGTAATTTTGTAGTGACTTGCAGTTTATATACATATATATATATGTTTTTACTAATAGCAGTTTTGTAGTAATTTGTAATAAAGAAATTCACAGAAACCCAGACCTCCGTATCCTTGTGTATTGCAGAATCCGGAGAACCCCACGGTCACGATCTTTATACACCTGTGGGTCAAGTAACCCTCATAGGTTGTGATGACTGTGACCGCTACAGGTACAAATCCCCCTTTTGAAGCTGCTAAAAGGTGAATTTCCGATCTGAACAGAAGCCAAGTGGCAACCTGGCTTGCAAGCAAGGACGCTTACAGCTTACACAAGGCTGCTTACAGCTTACACAAGGCTGCAAGAAAGCATTTTAAAAGAAACAGGGTGATTGTGGCACAGGTGGATGGATGTACAATGGCAGGCAGACTTGGTGGATATGCAATAGTTTTCCAGAAACAATGATGGTGTTAAGTACATCTTAACGGTGACAGACGTATTGTCCAAGCCTGCCTGGGCCGTTGGTCTAAAAGACAAAACAGGTTCTGAAATAGCCAGGGCTCTAAAAATAATTTTTAGCGGGGCGCGCAAGCCTCAGAAATTATAGACTGACCGGGGAAAAGAATTTTTAAGCCAGCCTTTAAACAAGCTTTTAAAGCAGTGTAATGTTCACCATTTTGTTACTAATAATGAAGCAAAAGCCTCCATCACAGAGTGTTTTAACAGAACACTCAAAACCAAGATGTGGAAATATTTTACAGCACACAACGCTTTTCGCTACATTGATGTGTTATCAGAGTTTATAAAAAGCTATAACCATAGCTTCCACAGAACTATCAGAGCCAGGCATGTGGATGTGAACACTTCAAACTCTGCAAGGGTTTGGAAAACTGCATATGCAGGTGTGCTTAAAATTAAACAATCTGCGCCTCTGCTCAAAAAAGGAGACCACATCAGGGTGTCTAGAACAAAAGAGAGTTTTGAGAAAGGTTATGAGCAGAGGTTCACAGATGGAATTTTCATAATAGCTGAAATTGTGAGAAGGGGACAGATACCTGTTTTCTGCTTAATAGACTATGGTTACAAAGCAATAGAGGGGACATTTTACCCTGAAGAACTTCAAAAAGTGAATGCTGACAAGGACAGAAGGTACAAAATTGAGAAGATCATTTCTGCAGAAGGGAAAAGAAGAAAGAAACAGCTGCTGGTGAAGTGCTGTGGCTGGCTTCAGAGATCTAGCAGTTGGACAGAAGTCTCCCAAGTCCAAGACATCAAGTGGAGCAGGGGGAAAAAGAAGAATGGCAGACGGAGGTTTCCACATCACACTGCCCAGCAATGCTAGCACCAAAATCTTCCCACAAAACACCAGCTTGAACTTCGCCATACATCTGGTGAGACTCCTGGAGCTCTCTGGGAAGTGGGAGGTGGGGTGTTGGAAATACACACAGCTGGAATAGCATCAATGAAGACATCATCTTTGAAATAGTGCTGCAGGGCAAGACATGGCAGTATACTTTGCGGAAAGGCTATTATCCATCCCTCTCCATGTTAGTGGAACACATGAACCATCTTATTAACCCCCACAAAAAAGCTTCAGCTGTCGACTCTCCAGCAGTGGGCCTGGTCTATGACCCCATCATAAGGAAAACAAAGCTCAAAAAGGATGAGAAGCCTTATACTTTTTTCTACAACTGGGAATCTAGCACATATTTGGGGGGCTTCTCTGGGGGCTGCTGCTAAGAAATTTCCCTCTGTGGCGGACATCACCAGAGGATTTAACTCACTCTACCTCTACATGAACCTTGTAGAGCACCAGCTTGTCAGGGACTTTGCACTTCCTTTATTTTGCTGTGTTCCAACTGGCAGTAATAACGACGAGATCATTATGGTGACATATAAGCCACACTACTTGCTGGTAAACTGCCAGCACATCAACCTGAACAGCACTGAAATAAAGACTGACCAGAACAAGCACATCTCATTTTCCTTTGGGAAGGTGATTGTCAAGCTGCATCTTCAGCCCCAGAAGCCTATTTTAAGAAAGCACACCAAAATGGTAGTGGTAAAAAATTATGGGGACCCATCTTTGTACGTGAATTATTACAGAGCCCAGGCTGGCAATGGTCTCCCTAGTTTTCAACGTATTCTTGTGATGAACGGTGTGGGCGTTGGAGGTAATATTCTGTAGCCTGTTTAGAAAGGCTGTCCCGCTTTTGAAATGGTGTTTGGAAATTGTTACGCCACACATTAAAAACACTGCTCAAGATATTGCAAAAAATGTGTTTGGCTATGTTTCCAAGGTTGTTGTGGACAAGTTGGAAATGCTGTCAAATGAGGAGGGCTCGGGACTGTAGAGAACTGCTATTGCAAAACAACGAGATGTCTCAAACAGCCTTGGTGCTAAAACCACAATGCAGAGCAACGGTCGCTAGGACCCAGGACCAGACAGTACCTGGAGTGGGGGTGAGGGAGGGAGTCCTGCGAAGGCGGGGACCCTCCCCCTCGGTCTATGAAGCCTATGAAGCACTTATTCCCCCACACACATACGGCCTGGGGGAGGGTCCTGGTATCACTTCTGTTGGTTGCCCCTCTTAATTCGACTGGTATCTCTACCACTCCTGGAACTCGGATGAGAGAAGGTTCCAGAATTCCAGAGACTGAAATCTATAAATGGGGACTCTCACTCTCTCTTGCCCTCTTTTACCCACCGAATACCCCCGTTGGCAGGTCCAACGCTGGATCCAGGACTGGTGATTCTCCTCTTCTTTCCTCTTTCTCTCTCTCTCCCTCTCTCTCTTTCACTTCTCCTAAGGTTATTAAAAGTTGTTAAATTGTAGTTAAGTACTGCACGGCCTACCTCGATTTTCCATAAAGCCGCATAGCTTAGCCGCATAGCTGGGGTAGATATAATCATGAGAGGGCTGGCCGGTATCGAATATTCGTGCTCAATATTTGTTGCTATAGAAGCTTTCCATTAAAGCTGGTATTTGTGTACGGGCCTTGAGCATTGGCTCACCTTAATCCACACGGAGAGCATTTGCGAATCTTAGTCACTCCTTCCCCCTTCCCCCAGGTGGGATGTGACAGGGACTTGCTTATATTCAAAGAAAAAGCCTTAAAAGAAAGCAAGCCATGTCACGCCCCCAGAGGGAAGGTCCGCCCCAGCCCTGTAAAAGACAAAGGAAGTGGGGCACCAGACAACAGTCTGACCAGGACAGGAAGAAGAAAAAAAACAAGCCGGGCCGAACCATGCAAAAGAAACAGAAATCCCAGAGAAAGAGGTCCCGTTCTACCACTAGAAAAGGAAATATATTTTAAAACGGATGGTTTCTGTTCATGCCTGCTCAGAAGAATGTACCAAATCTGAGCTGGATTTGTTTGAAGTGTCTGTGACACAGACCAGCATTGAGAAAAGCCTGTTTACTGAGGCGCCTCCACTTTTGGCTATTGCAGAGTCTGCACCTCTGGACTTTTTCATAGCTAGGAATGGGGAAGATTACACAGATCTGAACAACACTCTGCTGTAACTTGGCTGCAAGATTGTAAAAGCTGAAAGTTCAAACTTCAGAGCTGGTGAGGCCGTGGGTCTCATGAATTACCCACTGGCCTCTATTTTCAGCCAGCTGGACGTTATGCTGGGGGACCCACTGATAAGCCAGAGCTGTTTATGAAGAAGGTGCGGGTGGTGCCTGGAGTGCCTTTGGGGCATGCTGAGGCATTACTCATGGCCAACACTAAATACCTGGTGGACCGGGTGGGCATGAAAGTGTTCAGCATACTGACCAGCAGTCATGTCAGCAGCCAGGAAAATTTGTTTCTGGGCCAGGTACCCAAGCTTGTTGTGACTGGATTTGTAGATAATGGCACTTTTAGTGACAATTATGTGAAGAACCTTTACAACTTTAAACATTATGATATAAATTTTGTGGCCCTCTGTGTGGATGGTGAACAAACACAAACAAAACTGCTGCAGCCTGATTTCGAGAGTGGCTGCTGTGTGAGATTATACATGCAGCTCGTTCAGACAATCGGCTGCCATATGAAAGACCATTCCCTGCTGGTTGACAGGGAAGAGTTCACCCATGGCTATACCCTGTTCGCTGTTGACCTGTCTCCAGACAAAGAATGTTCTGATCACTATGCCCAATTAAAACAGGAAACCTGAGAGGAGAAGTACTCTTTGCAGGGGCCTTGACCACCACCATTAATATGATCGTGTACGGTGTATTTGACAACATGACAGAAATAAACCAGAGAAGACACATGCTCTTCGACCAGATGTGAAGATGGACACTGAACAGCTTGCTTGTTTTTTTTCAGCAGACCCCTAGCCAAGGAAACATTTCTAAGTGTTTACTCAAGTGACTGGTTCCCTAGGGCCCATGTTTCTCCAAGACCAGCGAACGTCCACAACTGAAGCATCCCCTCTCCACAGCCTGCAGATCCCGCTGTGTCTTTTTCCTACATCACCGTAACAAGGTACTACCTTATAAACAACTTTTAAAACTGTATTCTAACGATTTAGTACAAAATGCCCAGATGGTGATGCATTTTGTAAAATATGAATATGGAGATTTCCCATGACCAGAGCTACTCAAAATATGTTTCAGAAGACCCAGACCTGCATCTCTTGCAATGATTTTGATAAACATATTCTGTTGTATCTGGTTATTGTTAACTTGCCTACCGTGACTGTGGGAAATCCTAGAAAAATGAACGAAAGAAAAACAAGGAATGGCAAGTGCAACTCAAAAGTTTGGAGACCCAGTGGTGCTTGGAGAGGTTGGAAGCCCAGGTACAGAGGGACATGCTGGAAACCCAAGTACACACAGTGAGGAAGGGTCAGAGTGCCCGCACTGGGCAATGGGGGCATAGGAATCGAGCAGTCAGTTACCCCAGTGATTATGGGGACAGCGGCAGCTGGAATTCCTCTGCTGAGGAATGGACTGGAGGGTCCAAGGATGAAAATGGTAGAGCAATCCCTGTGCGCCCTTTGGTTATTAATAAAGCAAAAGGACCCCCTGGGGCACTGCAGCATGCAATATCAGCGTGGGACTACACTCAGGATGAGCTGCAGAATGTGGCAGACTCATATCGGCAGAACTCCGGGGAGAGAATGGGACAGTGGTTACTGCGAGTGTGGGACCAAGTAGGGGAGAGTGTACAACTGAGTCCCAAGAAGTAGTGCGCCTGGGAGCAGTTTCCCAACATTCAGTGGTGACGCAACGATTAAAAAGGACCCGGGCAAATGGAAATGCGAGTTATTCTCTTTGGGAATGGTTGCGGGGGGCAGTGAAAACACAACACCCCTCCCCATTTGATTGGAATGACAGAATGGTGACACGGAAGCATATAGATGTGGGGGCAGGGGGGCAATATTTGAGAGAATTGGCTATTCAACAAGGTATTTATAACCCTGCCTTCATTAGCCCCGACTCAAAGGTATTTACCTCAGGAATGCTATCCAGACTTAGTCAGGGCACCTTTTTGTCTTAAAGGGAACATCATATTGATCCTGGGAGGTGCCCAGGGGACAGCAGTTGGTGATGCAATTCTAGCGCTGAGGCAGTTAAAAGAATACCAAGCCAAAAGGGAAGAGAGGACATTACCCTTTGTGGATAAACCGCAAAAGAAAAAAGTTACCCGAAAGGAGATGCTGTTATTATTAGGTTACTTTAGTTACACATTATTATTAGGTTACTTCATCCACAAACAAAATATATTGATGGATTTCCTCTTACTGATTGGGCTCTTGAAAAAAAATGGGTTTTCACTGTGAAACTGCCTACCTTTTTGTGAAAATAAATAGGTCCACATTATTATATGTGTAATCCAATAAATTTGGGCACCCACTACGGAAACTTCAATTGAGCCAGTGGAGATATACTCAAGATGTCTCAGGCATGTCAGATGAGTTAAAATGGTTGCAACTATATTAGCTTTGATTAACCCATTATGGCCCAGCGTCTTTCTGTTATCCGTGAAGGTCTTACATGAGCTTCATTCTATCAAACTAAATTATTATCCCAGAGAAGTTATTTGTAGGTTTTGACCTAAGAGCTAGACTATGGCAGTTTCCTTGTTTCCACTCCATGCTTTGATATTTTTTCTAGCAGAATGATATAATAAATTCAAAGGATGAACAGTATTACAGCAACTACTTGCATCAACTGCTATTTTCTCCAAAATGGGAATCATCCACTGCCTGGTGTACCACAATGGTTCCCACTGAATTAAAACTTCTGTTGAGATTATTACTACTCTACTAGTCTATAGGATAGTCATGCCAGCTCTGCTGTATCTATTTAATGAAGATTTTCACTCTTAATCATAGAATCATAATATTTCAGTTCATACTATCAGATACACAGCAAAGTGGATCTATTCATTGTCTCAGCTCCGTGCTTATAGCCTAACCCTCCAAGGTGCTGATTTCAGTAGGAAGCAGTTTCAGCCAATATGACTTTCCATTCTGGAATGCTCTCCTGTCAGATGTCTGAGCCAACCTGCCTCTCAATCTTTTTTTTATCTTTTAATGTCTTTGAGACATCGAGAAATACATAACAGCAAATCTGATTATAATGACTACCTTCTGACCAGCTTTATGTTGACACAAACTGCAACAATGTCATGAGGTGAAATCTGCTTTCAAAAAGAGAATTTGTGTACCATCTGTATTTAAAACAAACAAACAAACAAACAAACAAAACCATACACAGGTTTTAAATTGGACTTAGGCTTTGGGCTTGCTATCTGTCTAGAAAATTAGTTTATCCCCAAACTCATGTTTACTACTGTATGATATACTAATTAAAATAGCAGATGGGAATTTACATTAGCTAAGCTGTTCCAGAGGTCCTTGTTCTTTATATTTTTATAGTTGTGTTTCTTTGAGTAATGAATTATCCCATTCTGAAACACCTTCTCAATCAAAAAGTTCCTCAGCATATGCAGATTACAAGCCCCATACACACGGAGATGGACATAGCCAGATCAGCATGTAAATCCCAGTTTCTCTGAAATAGCTAGAGCTATGTTGGAGAACAACACAAAGCTGATAAAACTAATGGAGAATTTTAATAACCCTTCAAATCCTGAATAAATAGGAATTGAGATCAAAGTCAAACATTGTCTCACGGTCATTGTTTGTTTCACAGAGCAAAAACACTCATGATGAAGCTCAAAAAATAAGGTTTTGTGTGATGAAGCTCTGTGGTTGCAAGAAAGACAGCCAAGAGATACCAGACTGACTCATGCATGGATGAACAGTTTGCTTTGCTTAATCCAAGGACTAGGGGAGGATGGAAGCAGGCTAAGGGAGTAGTATAGCATTGATCAGGCAACATGGAAATGTGACTATAAACCAACTTTACTGAATTTAAGAAAGCATGGCCATTATTCTATCTGCAGCAACAGATCTAAATTCAAAAGCATTTATATGGTAACTATTTTCTTCATATTTACAGACACATGGCATCAGACTAGTAAAAAATAATATGTTCTTCATTAAGGTACCGTGAAAAGACTTCAGCTAAATAGCCATGTAAGTTCAATAAGGTATAGCACCTATTTTACAACTGGCTATTTTTTTAGTTCCCTTAACATAAAGATTAAAACAATTCAGAATAATTTGGTGGTGCATATCATAGCATTATGGGTAACAAGATAAATGAATGCATGTAGGAGTCTGAAACAAGAAAATTATATTCTAGAATATCTGAAATCAAAACTTGAAGTCCCTTCCTCCTCATGGGAGATTTTTTTTCTATTTCTATTACAAAGAAAAAAGATTAAACGATGAATGAAATTTAGTTATTTAGACCATTGTATGAGAGGATTTAATCATGACATTTTAGCATAAGTAGGAATCTTGGGGTGGAAAATCCATACCCGTCAGCTTTTTTTTTTTTCCTTCAGTGATCCTGAATGGTCCTGGCTGACAGTGGGACAGTGTAAGTTGTGAATGTTTAACATTTCCAGTGGGAAAAAAAATCTTGATTTAATTTATTTTAATCCTAACTTTGTAACACTATTTCCATGACAAATTTCCTTTTCACATTGTCTCTATCTAAGCCAGTGTCATTGTCATTTCTAGTAGTCAAACAAATGACCAATAACTGAAAAATTAAATCTTTATATATGAAACAAACTCACGTTGTCGTAAGAAAGAGTATCAAACATTTCCTTAATCTGCCCTTGAAGATATTGGACGTGGTGAGTTCATAGAGTCTCTTCCCATTGCTGCAGAGCAGGTATCTAACAAATAATCACTCTGGGAAAAATTTCAAAAGCAATATTTATAGATTTAGTTCAAGAAAAGCATCTTGAATTTAAAAATTGAAGAGATATTGAAAAAAAATCTGTCACACCAACCACTTGCAACTCAGGATATGCAGCATCAACAGATAAGAATTTCATGTATCTTGCAAACCACTCATTCAGCCAGATATCATTCCCCCATTCCACAGTGAATAGATTACCAAACCACTAAAACAGATTAATATACATATTCAGAAGCAGCTAAAGAATATCCAAAGAATTTGAAGCAAACTTAGCAGGTATAATTAATGGAGAGGGGGATGAAGAACAATGAGTTTTTGCCAAAAGAATCAACAGAAATACTTCAGACAGCCAATATCTGAAAGACAAAATCCAATCAAGAGTGGAAAAATCTCTTCTCTGTCAAACAAGCCTGGTGAAGCCTTCAAAAAAATGTGTTCAAAGCTCATTCCTATGTAGTATATTACCACATCAATCTTAGCACTGATTTCTTTTTTTTTTTTTTTCTCCTTCCTTGGGAGAGTATCTTGAGTACAATACAATATTCAGAAAACCACTAGAGGAAGACCACCCGAAATTTTTAAAAATAGAAATGTATAATGCAGGGAATACTTGTGCTGGAAGACATAAAAAGACTCAAGTTGATTCTGTCTTCACAAACCCCAGATCCGAAAGGGCAAACCCCAAAATTTTAGCTCAGTCTACTATAGTGAGCCCAACCCTGTGCTTGAATGGAAAAGCACTCAAGGTTAATGTTTGCTAGGCTGCATTACTAGGGCTGGCAAACCTACACCTTTTAACTCACCAATCTAAAGGGTGCTTTTAGGATTAATGGAAATATAATCTTGAGTAGACTAATAGGGTTTTACCAAAAGTTTAGGGCTCTATTATTGGAACTATTTTTGAGAAGTAGCTAGTAAGATAGATATGTATTTTTAGCTTAATTTATAGCTCTGTATGCAAACAATATCTTTATTAGCTATTGCAGCATAGCTAGTAACTATAGCAAGTTATTAGATATGATAGCTAATAGTTATATTTCACAACTAGACTAACTGCAAACTTAAAATAATGCTAATTTATGAATCAACTGAAAACTTTTCTTAGCTTCAGTATGATTTTTAGTAAGTTGTCACTAGCTGTCAAACTTGAACTGTAGCATTAAGTTCCTGATTTATAGTTAGTTTTACCTGAACAGTAACTACTCATAAGTGATAAATTCTACATGGATATACAATTATTTCTGTTTACTATTGTGACAGAAGACAGAGTTTAAGCTGTGATCCCTAGGAGTACTGCTGAGCTAATATAGGAAAAGACTGGATTCGCTACCTTGCTGTACATTATCATCCAGGGAGGAAAGATGATCTGTAGTTATATAACTATCCAATGAGTCAATAGATGCAGAGATTAATCTTCAAAATAGAACCAGTGGTTTTGTTATCAATAATACATATAATGCCACGTCTTCATGAACATGTTTGATAAATGATCAAAACTGGACTACCTGACGAGACAGTTCATGTCCTATCACCATGGTCACCCAAAGTTTCTTAGAAGCTGAAGATGTTTTTGGATCATAAAGCAGAAAAGTGTCTCTGTAGGTAGCCAGGCCCCAGTTTTCCATAGCTCCTGACTGAAAGTCAGGGACAGCAACAAGATCTGAAAAAAAAACATGTTGTGGTTTGACCCCAGCCCGCAACTAAGCACCACACAGCCGCTCGCTCACTCCCCCCCCCCCCCCCCGGTGGGATGGGGGAGAGAATCAGAAGGGTAAAAGTGAGAAAACTCATGGGCTGAGATAAAATCAGTTTAATAATTGAAACATAATAATAATAATGATAAATTGTAATGAAAAGGAAAATAACAGAGAGAGAAATAAAACCCAAGAAAGTGATGCAAATGAAAACAATTGCTCACCACCAACCTACTGATGCCCAGCCAGTCCCCAAGCAGCGGCTCCCCAGCCAACCTTCCTCCTAGTTTATTCCTGAGCATGACGTCATATGGTATGGAATATCCCTTTGGTCAGTTGGGGTCAGCTGTCCCAGCTGTGTCCCCTCCCAGCTTCTTGTGCACCCCCAGCCCACTCGCTGGTGGGGTGGTGTGAGAAGCAGAAAAAGGCCTTGACTCTGTGTAAGCACTGCTGAGCAATAACTAAAATGTTCCTGTGTTATCAGCAGTTTCCAGCACAAATCCAAAACATAGCCCCATACTAGCTAACTCTATCCCAGCCAAAACCAGTAAAAAAGGAACCAGTATTCTTTAGAGAGAGGTTTAAAAACATAAAACTGTCATTTAAAAGAGGACTTTATCACAAGAGTGATGATTTCCAAGGTTATGAGCTTGATTATTTTTATTACAGTAATTCAGTTAGACAATATTCGTAACAGCCAGTTAGTAGTCACAAGAACTAGTGATAGATAGTCTAAATCAGATTGGACTTTTTATCCCCAGTGCGCAGAAGCAAAAGGATATTATTAGTAAAGTGATATGAACCAATACATACATTGTAACAATGGTGTTTGCTACTAAATGAGTGGAAGATAAGATAGGAGGATAAACAAAAGCCACCAAATCAAGGCATTTCAATAGAATTTTGTTTTTAAAATAACATCTCAGGATAACACAACATAACCTTCACTTTTGTCTTTTTTCTTTTTTTTTTTTTTAAATTAAAAACATGCTTGTACTGGGTCTGGCTTGGACAGAGTTAATTTTCTTCATAGCAGTCTGTATGGTGCTATGTTTTAGATTTGTGACCAAAACAGTGTTAATAATACACCAATGTTTTAGCTATTGCTGAACAGTGCATACACAGCATCAAGGACTTCTCAGTTTCTCACTCTGCCCCACAAGGAGTAGGCTGGGGATGGGCAAAAGGTTGGGAGGGGACACAGCTGGGACAGCTGACCCAAATGAACTAATGTAACTAATGTGATATTCCATACCATATGACGTCATGCTCAGCAATAAAACTGGGGGGGAGTTTGCCAGGGGTTGCCATTGCTCAGGGACTGGCTGGGCACTGGTCCGCTGGTGGTGAGTGATTGCTTTTCCATCACTTGTTTTTCTTTGTTTTGTTTTGTTTTATTTTTTTTTTTTTTACTTATTAAACTTTTATCTTTTTTCTTTATTTCAACCCACGAATTTTCTCACTTTTGCCCTTCCAATTCTCTTCCCCCATCCCACTGGGAGGGAGGAGTGAGCGAGACACTGTGTGATGCTTAGCTGCCTACCAGGGTTAACCCACAACAATGCTCAAATCATATCAGAAAAACCTCAACAATTTTACTGTTACAACTTAAAAATGGATGGATTAATCATAGAATCACAGAATCGTTAAGATTGGAAAAGACCTTTAAGATCATCGAGTCCAACTGTTAACCTAGCACTGCCAAGTCCATCACTATACCATGTCCTCGAGCACCACGTCTACCCTTCTTTTAAATACCTCCAGGGATGGAGACTCAACCACTTCCCTGGGCAGCCTGTTCCAATGCCTGACTACCCTTTCGGTGAAGAAGTTCTTCCTAATACCCAACGTAAACCTCCCCTGGTGCAGCTTGAGGCCGTTTCCTCTCATCCTATCCCTTGTTACTAGGGAGAAGAGGCCGACCCCCACCTTGCTACAACCTCCTTTCAGGTAGTTGTAGAGAGCAATAAGGTCTTCCCTCAGCCTCCTCTTCTCCAAACTAAACAACCCCAGCTCCCTCAGCTGCTTCTTATAACACTTGGTCTCCAGACCCTTCACCAACTTCGTTGCCCTTCTTTGGACACACCTTGATGTCCTTCTTGTAGTGAGGGGCCCAAAAATGAACACAGTACTCAAGGTGCAGCCTCACCAGGGCCGAGCATAGGGGCACTATCACCTCCCTGGTCCTGCTGGCCACACTATTCCCGATACAAGCCAGGATGCCATTGGCATCCTTTTGGCCACCTGAGCACACTGCTGGCTCATGTTCAGGCGGCTGTCAACCAACACCCCCAGGTCCTTTTCTGCCAGGCATCTCTCCAGCCACTCCTCCCCAAGCCTGTAGCGTTGCATGGGGTTGTTGTGACCCAAGGGCAGGACCCGGCACTTAGCCTTGTTGAATCTCATACAGTTGGCTTCAGCCCATCGATCCAGCCTGTGCAATGATGGACATCGTCTGATCCCAATGGATGTAATCAGCAAAATAACAGCCATGTCTCCACCAACCAGCAAATAGGAAACAAAAGATCCTCCTTCCGACCCTTCTTGTAGATGGGTATCACATTTGCTAACTTCCAGTCAGCTGGGACCTCCCCGGTGTACCAGGACTGCTGATAAATGATGGAAAGTGGCTTGGCAAGCTCCTCTGTCAGCTCCCTCAGTATCCTTGATTGGATCCCATCTGGTCCCATAGACTTGTGGGCATTCAGGTGGAGGAGCAAGTCGGTGACTGTTACCTCTTTGATAACTGGGGCTTCATTCTGCATCCTATCTCCATCTCCCAGCTCAGGGGCCTGAATACCCTGAGGATGACCAGTCTGACTATTAAAGACTGAGGCAAAGAAGGCATTAAGTACCTCAGCCTTCTCCTCATCCTTTGTGGCAATATTAATTAAGGCATTTCTTATTTCAGCATCAGCTCTTAACTCAGGAACTCTCAAACGTGCTGTAGAAGGGCATGCTCTGGTGGAATAAGCACATTGTCGTTCAATTCGAAGATACAAAATCTCCACCTTTTTGAGGTCTCGTCATGCCTCACAGAGGTTTCTTCCTGGGGACCAAAAATTTTAGGTTTCTAGTAAGTTCAAGCATACTTCTACTAAGCAAGGCTTATGCCTTGAGCAGGCACATAGATTATTTCTTCCAAAATCCATGAAGTTTTTGAGCCCTAAAGAGGTCATGAGGGATTCACAAGGCCACATACCTCTCTGTCTTCATACTAGGTTTTTCCTTTTTCAGTAGAGAGTCTTCAGGAATTCTCAAGCCTCTACGAGTTTGTTTTTTTCTAGCTCTGGAAAGCAACAAGAGCAGAAATATCAAATGAACATAGCACTAACTCCCAGAAAAAGGTGGTTCCTATACTTTCTGAGGAGAGGTTTGTTTCTCTTTAGGGAAGTCTGCTGTCTCCCTGGGGCCTGGGTTAAAGATGTGAAGAGAAAGCTTCCTACCCTGGTACAGCCCTCAGATTACTATCCATTATTGGTTTGTCAGGTAGGCAGTGAGGTAGTTACAACTAGAAGTCTGAAGGCAATCAAGAGAGACTTCAGGGCCTTGGGACAACTGGTTAAGGGATCAGGAGCACAAGTAGTGTTCTCCTCTATCCTTCCAATTGCAGAGGATGATGAGGGAAGACAAAGAAAGAGCCAGCAGATCAATAACTGGCTCTGAGACTGGTGTCACCTGCAGAATTTTGGGTTTTTTGATCACAGGTTGGTTTACACGACACCAGGCCTGCTGGCAACAGATGGGGCTCCTGTCTCAAAGGGGAAAAAGGATCCTGGCACAGAAGTTAGCAGGGCTCATTGAAAGAGCTTTAAACTAGATTTGAAGGGGGAAAGGGATAAAACCAGGCTCGCTAGAGATAAGCCTGGGGATGGCACACCAATATTTGAGGGACAGTGTGCTAGCGAGGTCCTTTGGTCTGCCATCTCAGTGGAGGTAGGGGATGGAGATCCATGAGGCACCAAAGGCACAAGGGCTATGGATGTGTTAGAAACCACGGAAGCGCCTGAAAATGGTCACGTAGGAATTAGGGCTTCTCCCCCAAAAAAGGTGGCAGGATCAATAGCCCAACTGAAGTGCATCTACACCAATGCACGCAGCATGGGCAACAAACAGGAGCTGTAAGCCATTATGCAGCAGGGAAACTATGACATAGTTGCCATCACGGAAACATGGTGGGACGACTCGCACAACTGGAGTGCTGCAATGGATGGCTATAAACTCTTCAGAAGGGATAGGCAAGGAAGGAGAGGCGGTGGGGTAGCCCTGTATGTTAGGGACTGTTTTGACTGTCTAGAGCTTGACAATGGTGATGAAAGGGTTGAGTGTGTATGGGTAAGAATCAGGAGGAAGGCCAACAAGGCAGATATATCATGGTGGGAGTCTGTTATAGACCACCCAACCAGGATGAAGAGGCAGACGAAATATTCTATAAGCAGCTGGGAGAAGTCTCACGATGTCGTGGTTTAACCGCAACTGGCAACTAAGCACCACACAGCCGCTCGCTCACTCCCCCACAATGGGATGGGGGAGAGAATCGGAAGGGTAAAAGGGAAAAAACTCATGGGTTGCAATAAGAACAGTTTAATAACTGAAGTAAAATAAAATAGAACAGTTTAATAGGTAAAGCAAAAGCTACTCATGCAAACAAAGCAAAACAAGGAATTCATTCACTACTTCCCATCGGCAGGCAGGCGTTCAACCACCTCCAGGAAAGCAGGGCTCCATCACGTGTACTTGGGAAGACAAACGCCATCACGCCGAATGTCCCCCCTTCCTTCTTCCAGCATATATACTGAGCATGATGTCATATCGTACGGAATAACCCTTTGGCCAGTCTGGGTCAGCCCCCCGGCTGTGCTCCCTCCCAGACCCCCCCCCCACCTCCGGGCACCCGGCAGAGCATGGGAAGCTGAAAAGTCTTTAACCAGTGTAAGCACTACTTAGCACCTATTTAGCAACAGCTTAGCACTACTTAGCAAGAACCAAAACATCCCTGTATCAACATTATTCTCATCCTAAACCCAAAACACAGCACTATACCAGCTACTAAGAAGAAAATTAACTCTATCCCAGCTGAAACCAGGACACATGATCACTAGCCCTTGTTCTTCTGGGAGACTTCAACTTACCAGATGCCTGCTGGAAATACAATACAGCGGAGAAGAAACACTCTAGGAGGTTCCTGGAGTGTGTGGAAGATAACTTCCTGACACAGCTGGTGAGGGAGCCAACTAGGGAAGGGGCCTCGCTGGACCTGTTGTTTGTGAACAGAGAAGGCCTGGTGGGTGATGTGACAGTTGGAGGCCATCTTGGGCATAGTGATCATGAAATGATGGAGTTTTCCATTCTTGGAGAAGTAAGGAGGGGGGTCAGCAGAACTGCCACCTTGGACTTTTGGAGGGCAGACTTTGGCCTGTTCAGGAGCCTGGTTGACAGAGTCCCTTGGGAGGCAGTCCTGAAGGGCAAAGGAGTCCAGGAAGGCTGGACATTCTTCAAGAAGGAAATCGTAAAGGCGCAGGAGCAGGGCATCCCCATGTGCCGAAAGATGAGCTGATGGGGGAGAAGACCGGCCTGGCTGAACAGAGAGCTTTGGCTGGAACTCAGGAATAACTCAGGAGAGTTTACGACCTTTGGAAGAAGGGGAAGACAACTCAGGAGGACTACAAGGATGTCGTAAGGTTATGCAGGCAGAGGATTAGAAGGACCAAAGTCCAGCTGGTACTTAAACTGGCTACTGCTGTAAAAGACAACAAAAAATGTTTCTACAAATACATTAGCAACAAAAGGAGAGCTAAGGAGAATCTCCATCCTTTATTGGATGCGGGGGGAAACATAGTGACAGAGGACAAGGAAAAGGCTGAGGTACTTCATGCCTTCTTTGCCTCAGTCTTTAATAGTCAGACCAGTTTTTCTTGGGGTACCCAGCCCCCTGAGCTGGAAGACAGGGACGGGAAGCAGCATGAAGCCCCCATAATCCAAGGGGAAATGGTTAGCGACCTGCTGCACCATTTAGACACACACAAGTCTATGGGGCCAGATGGGATCCACTCAAGGGGACTGAGGGAGCTGGCGGAGGTGCTCACCAAGCCACTTTCCATCATCTATCAGCAGTCCTGGAAAATTGGGGAGGTCCCAGTTGACTGGAGGTTAGCAAATGTGACGGCCATCTACAAGAAGGGCCGGAAGGAGGATCTGGGGAACTACAGGCCTGTCAGTCTGACCTCGGTGCCGGAGAAGGTTGAGCAGATCATCCTGAGTGCCATCACACGGCACGTATGGGACAACCAGGGGATCAGGCCCAGTCAGCATGGGTTCATGAAAGGGAAGATTCTGCTTGACTAACCTGGTCTCCTTCTCCACAAGGTGACCCGCTTAGTGGATGAGGGGAAGGCTGTGGATGTTGTCTACCTGGACTTTAGTAAGGCCTTCGACACCATTTCCCACAGCATTCTCCTGGAGAAGATGGCTGCTCATGGCTTGGACGGGTGTACTCTTCGCTGGGTAAAAAACTGTCTGGATGGCCAGGCCCAAAGAGTTGTGGTGAATGGAGGCAAATCCAGTTGCCGGCCGGTCACAAGTGGTGTTCCCCAGGGCTCAGTATTGGGGCCAGTTCTGTTCACTATCTTTATCCATGATCTGGATGAGGGGATCGAGTGCACCCTCAGGAAGTTTACAGATGACACCAAGTTGGGTGGAAGTGTTGACCTGCTGGAGGGTAGGAAGGCCCTACAGAGGGATCTGGACAGGCTGGATCAATGGTCTGAGGCCAATTGTACGAGGTTCAACAAGGCTAAGTGCCGGCTCCTGCACTTGGGTCACAACAACCCCATGCAACGCTACAGGCTTGGGGAGGAGTGGCTGGAGAGATGCCTGGCAGAAAAGGACCTGGGGGTTTTGGTCAACAGGTGGCTGAATATGAGCCAGCAGTGTGCCCCGGTGGCCAAGGCAGCCAATAGCATCCTGGCTTGCATCGGAAAAAGTGTGGCCAGCAGGAATAGGGAAGTGATCATCCCCCTGTACTCGGCACTGGTGAGGCCGCACCTTAAATACTGTGTTCAGTTTTGGGCCCCTCACTACAAGAAGGACATCAAGGTGCTGGAGCATGTCCAAAGAAGGGCAACGAAGCTGATGAAGGGTCTAGAGCACAAGTCTTATGAGGAGCGGCTGAGGGAGCTGGGGTTGTTTAGCCTGGAGAAGAGGAGGCTGAGGGGAGACCTTATTGCTCTCTACAACTCCCTGAAAGGAGGCTGTAGCGAGGTGGGGGGTCAGTCTATTTTCCCAGGTAACAAGTGATAGGACAAGAGGAAACGGCCTCAAGTTGCGTCAGGGGAGGTTTAGGTTGGATATTAGGAAAAAGTTCTTCACCAGAAGGGTTGTCAGGCACTGGAACAGGCTGCCCAGGGAAGTGGTTGAGTCCCCATCCCTGGAGGTATTTAAAAGATGGGTAGACGTGGTGCTTATGGACATGGTTTAGTGGTGGACTTGGCAGTGGTAGGTTAATGGTTGGACTCGATGATCTTAAATGTCTTTTCCAACCTAAATGATTCTATGATTCTAAGATCACAGATCAAGAACCAAATCTAGGTCTCTGCAATATTCAAGAACCTTTGTGTTATTTAACATAGTTTTCACTTTCTCCAAATTGGGAAAAGGGATGATACTGATACTGCCACTTCTCACATGGAGCTAGATCTTGTTTTCTCAGTTTGTTTTTGAACCAAATTGAAAACACTTATGATTATGGATCAGCAGTATTATTTTACAGTAACTATACTCAAATAATGGCATAACCCAAGCAACACCTACCTATCTAAATTTCTACTACTACAGAATACAGAATACTACAATACTACATACAGAATACTACAATTATAATACACAATTTAATGAAAAGTATGATTTTTGTTCCATGTGATTGTATGCATTTGATATTTTAAGCATCTTTTAGATATCAAATATAATAAAGTCTTCTTGTTAATATGGATACTGATATCTAAACATACTTCAACCAAGAAATTGCTTATCATAAGTTCTGAACAGGCTATGGTTTCAGTTTTCACGAAGTGTTGACCAAACCCTTTTTTGCCCTTGATTAGGCAGCCATACTGAGCAGAGTACTCCCTCCACTCAGGAGGCACAGTTGTTCCACTTCCGTAACAGCCTGCTGGTGTCTGTTTCTGGGGGAGGGAAATTCAAATAAGCAGGTCCTGGTCATGAGGGCTTAGTTAAAATTGCTGATTCAGAAGTATGCATGGTACCTTCTGCCCTCTTTACTGCACACTGGTTTATATTTGACGTGCTACCTGAAGTGATGAGTTTTGTTCATTTTCATCTTCTTGTATAACTCCTGAATGTGGCTTGAACACATTCCCCCACTCAACATGACTGTTATCAAGCTGACAACATGAAGAATCACATGGCAAAAAATGGTGCTTAGGGACATGGTTTAGTGGTGGTCTTTTCCAACCTTAACGATTCTATGATTCTATTAAATATTAATCAAAAGGAATTGACATAGCTGGACCAGTTAAAGCTACTGGAATTAGACTGGTTAGGACCACTATTTTTAAGCACAATAAATCCAAATGGTTAAAAGGTGCAATCAGAAGCTTTTTGAAATACCAATAGTGATGTGCTCTGTAATTTTATTTGTTGTTATAGAGTCAAATTCTCAATACCTGTAGTCTGTGAGTTCCCCCCCCACCAAAAAAACCCAAACCACCAAACACTAACAAACATCAGTCTCTATGTCCTCTACTTCAAGAGGAAAAGAAACAAAAGTCAGTAAGAGAAAGGAAGTAGGGAGGGAGAACATCCAAAGATATGACACAGACTGATGAGGAAAATATCCTATTTTTTCTAAGTACAGATTTTTTTGTTAAATGACTGTATTATTTTGGTTTAATAATTACATAGCACTACAAGTTGCAGCTTTTGCAGTAGTCTCCAGACCAGAAGCTTCTTATACAGACCTGCTTTTCAAAAGTAAAGATTATCTCTCGTGACTGAAGCTACATTCAATAAGTTTACATGAAGCCAGCTGTTGTTCCATGCAGAAGGCAGCTTCTGTATTCCTACAGCTTCTGATTTTTAGTGTTTTGGTCTGGTTTTAGTGTGCCTCTGCTACCAACAAAACCAGCATTAACCTCCACAGCCCTCAGAGACATCATGTAACTGACACAATTCTTGTGCTTTTCAAGTACAAGGTTACCTGTTGGCAACAGCTGCAAGGGCAACTCACAGGAAACAGCCCCAAGATTTGCCACAGTCTTGCTACAAACACCTATAGATTGAGCATTTTCGCACCATGATGTTCAGCTAGAGAACATGAAACGGAAGTTCTCAGATGGCCCGTTTAAATCTTTTTTGGAATAACTCCAAAATTTAGAGATAACCATTCCAACCTTGTTCACAATTTTACTGATCACAAAGATAGCAATAAATTTATGCATTTCTGTTGACATTCCAAATCAGTTCCATGGCTTCAGAAGTTTTCGATTCAGAAATGCTTTCTTTCATGACAATGCATCTGTACAAAGTTCAAAAAAATAAAAGATTAGTGACACTTAAGTAGGGAATGTAGCAGAAAAATCCCAGCAAGTATAAAAATAATACAAAATTATTTTTATTATGATCTTGATACTTAAACTTGTGGTAGAATTTCCAGCCTGCTGCAGAAATATTAGGGACTTTGCTCAAAGGTGTTTAGTAATTACTCTTCACTTCCTTGTTGTTTTACTGTCCAATGCACAAGAGAGCAGACTGAATCCCTCTTTAAAACAGTGTTTATTTGGATGGCATATAGAAGTAAGTAACCTTAAGTTTCTTAAATCTTTAAGATCAAGGATATTACTCTGAAAATGTTCAAGATTAGTGAAGTCTAAAATAAAAACAGTTCTTATAGAATTTCCACTGTTGTTGAACAGAGAGCTTTGTCTGGAAATCAGGAAAAAAAGGAGAGCTTACCACCTTTGGAAGAAGGGGCAGGCAACTCAGGAGGACTACAAGGATGTTGTGAGGTTATGCAGGGAGAAAATTAGAAAGGCAAAGGCCCAGCTAGAACTTAAACTGGCCACTGCAGTTAAAGATAAAAAAAAAATGTTTTTACAACTATATCAGCGACAAAAGGAGGGCCAAGAAGAATCTCCCTCCTTTGTTGGATGCGGAGGGAAACATTGCCACGAAGGATAAGGAGAAGGCTGAGGTACTTAATGCCTTCTTTGCCTCAGTCTTTAATAGTCAGACTGGTCATCCTCAGGGTTTTCAGGCCCCTGAGCTGGGAGATGGAGATAGGAAGCAGAATGAAGCCCCCATAATCCAAGGGGAAATGGTCAGCGACCTGCTGCACCACTTAGACACACACAAGTCTATGGGGCCACATGGGATCCACCCAAGGGGACTGAGGGAGCTGGCGGAGGTGCTCACCAAGCCACTTTCCATCATTTATCAGCAGTCCTGGTCAATCGGGGAGGTCCCAGATGACTAGAAGTTAGCAAATATGATGCCCCTCTACAAGAAGGGACAGAAGGAGGATCTGGGAAACTACAGGCCTGTCAGCCTGACCTCGGTGCCGGAGAAGGTTGAGCAGATCATCCTGAGTGCCATCACACGGCACGTATGGGACAACCAGGGGATCAGGCCCAGTCAGCATGGGTTCATGAAAGGGAAGATTCTGCTTGACTAACCTGGTCTCCTTCTCCACAAGGTGACCCGCTTAGTGGATGAGGGGAAGGCTGTGGATGTTGTCTACCTGGACTTTAGTAAGGCCTTCGACACCATTTCCCACAGCATTCTCCTGGAGAAACTGGCTGCTCATGGCTTGGACGGGTGTACTCTTCGCTGGGTAAAAAACTGTCTGGATGGCCAGGCCCAAAGAGTTGTGGTGAATGGAGGCAAATCCAGTTGCCGGCCGGTCACAAGTGGTGTTCCCCAGGGCTCAGTATTGGGGCCAGTTCTGTTCAATATCTTTATCCATGATCTGGATGAGGGGATCGAGTGCACCCTCAGGAAGTTTACAGATGACACCAAGTTGGGTGGAAGTGTTGACCTGCTGGAGGGTAGGAAGGCCCTACAGAGGGATCTGGACAGGCTGGATCAATGGTCTGAGGCCAATTGTACGAGGTTCAACAAGGCTAAGTGCCGGGTCCTGCACTTGGGTCACAACAACCCCATGCAACGCTACAGGCTTGGGGAAGAGTGGCTGGAGAGATGCCTGGCAGAAAAGGACCTGGGGGTTTTGGTCAACAGGTGGCTGAATATGAGCCAGCAGTGTGCCCCGGTGGCCAAGGCGGCCAATAGCATCCTGGCTTGCATCGGAAAAAGTGTGGCCAGCAGGAATAGGGAAGTGATCATCCCCCTGTACTCGGCACTGGTGAGGCCGCACCTTAAATACTGTGTTCAGTTTTGGGCCCCTCACTACAAGAAGGACATCAAGGTGCTGGAGCATGTCCAAAGAAGGGCAACGAAGCTGATGAAGGGTCTAGAGCACAAGTCTTATGAGGAGCGGCTGAGGGAGCTGGGGTTGTTTAGCCTGGAGAAGAGGAGGCTGAGGGGAGACCTTATTGCTCTCTACAACTCCCTGAAAGGAGGCTGTAGCGAGGTGGGGGGTCAGTCTATTTTCCCAGGTAACAAGTGATAGGACAAGAGGAAACGGCCTCAAGTTGCGTCAGGGGAGGTTTAGGTTGGATATTAGGAAAAAGTTCTTCACCAGAAGGGTTGTCAGGCACTGGAACAGGCTGCCCAGGGAAGTGGTTGAGTCCCCATCCCTGGAGGTATTTAAAAGATGGGTAGACGTGGTGCTTATGGACATGGTTTAGTGGTGGACTTGGCAGTGGTAGGTTAATGGTTGGACTCGATGATCTTAAATGTCTTTTCCAACCTAAATGATTCTATGATTCTAAGATCACAGATCAAGAACCAAATCTAGGTCTCTGCAATATTCAAGAACCTTTGTGTTATTTAACATAGTTTTCACTTTCTCCAAATTGGGAAAAGGGATGATACTGATACTGCCACTTCTCACATGGAGCTAGATCTTGTTTTCTCAGTTTGTTTTTGAACCAAATTGAAAACACTTATGATTATGGATCAGCAGTATTATTTTACAGTAACTATACTCAAATAATGGCATAACCCAAGCAACACCTACCTATCTAAATTTCTACTACTACAGAATACAGAATACTACAATACTACATACAGAATACTACAATTATAATACACAATTTAATGAAAAGTATGATTTTTGTTCCATGTGATTGTATGCATTTGATATTTTAAGCATCTTTTAGATATCAAATATAATAAAGTCTTCTTGTTAATATGGATACTGATATCTAAACATACTTCAACCAAGAAATTGCTTATCATAAGTTCTGAACAGGCTATGGTTTCAGTTTTCACGAAGTGTTGACCAAACCCTTTTTTGCCCTTGATTAGGCAGCCATACTGAGCAGAGTACTCCCTCCACTCAGGAGGCACAGTTGTTCCACTTCCGTAACAGCCTGCTGGTGTCTGTTTCTGGGGGAGGGAAATTCAAATAAGCAGGTCCTGGTCATGAGGGCTTAGTTAAAATTGCTGATTCAGAAGTATGCATGGTACCTTCTGCCCTCTTTACTGCACACTGGTTTATATTTGACGTGCTACCTGAAGTGATGAGTTTTGTTCATTTTCATCTTCTTGTATAACTCCTGAATGTGGCTTGAACACATTCCCCCACTCAACATGACTGTTATCAAGCTGACAACATGAAGAATCACATGGCAAAAAATGGTGCTTAGGGACATGGTTTAGTGGTGGTCTTTTCCAACCTTAACGATTCTATGATTCTATTAAATATTAATCAAAAGGAATTGACATAGCTGGACCAGTTAAAGCTACTGGAATTAGACTGGTTAGGACCACTATTTTTAAGCACAATAAATCCAAATGGTTAAAAGGTGCAATCAGAAGCTTTTTGAAATACCAATAGTGATGTGCTCTGTAATTTTATTTGTTGTTATAGAGTCAAATTCTCAATACCTGTAGTCTGTGAGTTCCCCCCCCTCCAAAAAAAACCCAAACCACCAAACACTAACAAACATCAGTCTCTATGTCCTCTACTTCAAGAGGAAAAGAAACAAAAGTCAGTAAGAGAAAGGAAGTAGGGAGGGAGAACATCCAAAGATATGACACAGACTGATGAGGAAAATATCCTATTTTTTCTAAGTACAGATTTTTTTGTTAAATGACTGTATTATTTTGGTTTAATAATTACATAGCACTACAAGTTGCAGCTTTTGCAGTAGTCTCCAGACCAGAAGCTTCTTATACAGACCTGCTTTTCAAAAGTAAAGATTATCTCTCGTGACTGAAGCTACATTCAATAAGTTTACATGAAGCCAGCTGTTGTTCCATGCAGAAGGCAGCTTCTGTATTCCTACAGCTTCTGATTTTTAGTGTTTTGGTCTGGTTTTAGTGTGCCTCTGCTACCAACAAAACCAGCATTAACCTCCACAGCCCTCAGAGACATCATGTAACTGACACAATTCTTGTGCTTTTCAAGTACAAGGTTACCTGTTGGCAACAGCTGCAAGGGCAACTCACAGGAAACAGCCCCAAGATTTGCCACAGTCTTGCTACAAACACCTATAGATTGAGCATTTTCGCACCATGATGTTCAGCTAGAGAACATGAAACGGAAGTTCTCAGATGGCCCGTTTAAATCTTTTTTGGAATAACTCCAAAATTTAGAGATAACCATTCCAACCTTGTTCACAATTTTACTGATCACAAAGATAGCAATAAATTTATGCATTTCTGTTGACATTCCAAATCAGTTCCATGGCTTCAGAAGTTTTCGATTCAGAAATGCTTTCTTTCATGACAATGCATCTGTACAAAGTTCAAAAAAATAAAAGATTAGTGACACTTAAGTAGGGAATGTAGCAGAAAAATCCCAGCAAGTATAAAAATAATACAAAATTATTTTTATTATGATCTTGATACTTAAACTTGTGGTAGAATTTCCAGCCTGCTGCAGAAATATTAGGGACTTTGCTCAAAGGTGTTTAGTAATTACTCTTCACTTCCTTGTTGTTTTACTGTCCAATGCACAAGAGAGCAGACTGAATCCCTCTTTAAAACAGTGTTTATTTGGATGGCATATAGAAGTAAGTAACCTTAAGTTTCTTAAATCTTTAAGATCAAGGATATTACTCTGAAAATGTTCAAGATTAGTGAAGTCTAAAATAAAAACAGTTCTTATAGAATTTCCACTGTTGTTGAACAGAGAGCTTTGTCTGGAAATCAGGAAAAAAAGGAGAGCTTACCACCTTTGGAAGAAGGGGCAGGCAACTCAGGAGGACTACAAGGATGTTGTGAGGTTATGCAGGGAGAAAATTAGAAAGGCAAAGGCCCAGCTAGAACTTAAACTGGCCACTGCAGTTAAAGATAAAAAAAAAATGTTTTTACAACTATATCAGCGACAAAAGGAGGGCCAAGAAGAATCTCCCTCCTTTGTTGGATGCGGAGGGAAACATTGCCACGAAGGATAAGGAGAAGGCTGAGGTACTTAATGCCTTCTTTGCCTCAGTCTTTAATAGTCAGACTGGTCATCCTCAGGGTTTTCAGGCCCCTGAGCTGGGAGATGGAGATAGGAAGCAGAATGAAGCCCCCATAATCCAAGGGGAAATGGTCAGCGACCTGCTGCACCACTTAGACACACACAAGTCTATGGGGCCACATGGGATCCACCCAAGGGGACTGAGGGAGCTGGCGGAGGTGCTCACCAAGCCACTTTCCATCATTTATCAGCAGTCCTGGTCAATCGGGGAGGTCCCAGATGACTAGAAGTTAGCAAATATGATGCCCCTCTACAAGAAGGGACAGAAGGAGGATCTGGGAAACTACAGGCCTGTCAGCCTGACCTCGGTGCCGGAGAAGGTTGAGCAGATCATCCTGAGTGCCATCACACGGCACGTATGGGACAACCAGGGGATCAGGCCCAGTCAGCATGGGTTCATGAAAGGGAAGATTCTGCTTGACTAACCTGGTCTCCTTCTCCACAAGGTGACCCGCTTAGTGGATGAGGGGAAGGCTGTGGATGTTGTCTACCTGGACTTTAGTAAGGCCTTCGACACCATTTCCCACAGCATTCTCCTGGAGAAACTGGCTGCTCATGGCTTGGACGGGTGTACTCTTCGCTGGGTAAAAAACTGTCTGGATGGCCAGGCCCAAAGAGTTGTGGTGAATGGAGGCAAATCCAGTTGCCGGCCGGTCACAAGTGGTGTTCCCCAGGGCTCAGTATTGGGGCCAGTTCTGTTCAATATCTTTATCCATGATCTGGATGAGGGGATCGAGTGCACCCTCAGGAAGTTTACAGATGACACCAAGTTGGGTGGAAGTGTTGACCTGCTGGAGGGTAGGAAGGCCCTACAGAGGGATCTGGACAGGCTGGATCAATGGTCTGAGGCCAATTGTACGAGGTTCAACAAGGCTAAGTGCCGGGTCCTGCACTTGGGTCACAACAACCCCATGCAACGCTACAGGCTTGGGGAAGAGTGGCTGGAGAGATGCCTGGCAGAAAAGGACCTGGGGGTTTTGGTCAACAGGTGGCTGAATATGAGCCAGCAGTGTGCCCCGGTGGCCAAGGCGGCCAATAGCATCCTGGCTTGCATCGGAAAAAGTGTGGCCAGCAGGAATAGGGAAGTGATCATCCCCCTGTACTCGGCACTGGTGAGGCCGCACCTTAAATACTGTGTTCAGTTTTGGGCCCCTCACTACAAGAAGGACATCAAGGTGCTGGAGCATGTCCAAAGAAGGGCAACGAAGCTGATGAAGGGTCTAGAGCACAAGTCTTATGAGGAGCGGCTGAGGGAGCTGGGGTTGTTTAGCCTGGAGAAGAGGAGGCTGAGGGGAGACCTTATTGCTCTCTACAACTCCCTGAAAGGAGGCTGTAGCGAGGTGGGGGGTCAGTCTATTTTCCCAGGTAACAAGTGATAGGACAAGAGGAAACGGCCTCAAGTTGCGTCAGGGGAGGTTTAGGTTGGATATTAGGAAAAAGTTCTTCACTGAAAGGGTAGTCAGGCACTGGAACAGGCTGCCCAGGGAAGTGGTTGAGTCCCCATCCCTGGAGGTATTTAAAAGATGGGTAGACGTGGTGCTTATGGACATGGTTTAGTGGTGGACTTGGCAGTGGTAGGTTAATGGTTGGACTCGATGATCTTAAATGTCTTTTCCAACCTAAATGATTCTATGATTCTAAGATCACAGATCAAGAACCAAATCTAGGTCTCTGCAATATTCAAGAACCTTTGTGTTATTTAACATAGTTTTCACTTTCTCCAAATTGGGAAAAGGGATGATACTGATACTGCCACTTCTCACATGGAGCTAGATCTTGTTTTCTCAGTTTGTTTTTGAACCAAATTGAAAACACTTATGATTATGGATCAGCAGTATTATTTTACAGTAACTATACTCAAATAATGGCATAACCCAAGCAACACCTACCTATCTAAATTTCTACTACTACAGAATACAGAATACTACAATACTACATACAGAATACTACAATTATAATACACAATTTAATGAAAAGTATGATTTTTGTTCCATGTGATTGTATGCATTTGATATTTTAAGCATCTTTTAGATATCAAATATAATAAAGTCTTCTTGTTAATATGGATACTGATATCTAAACATACTTCAACCAAGAAATTGCTTATCATAAGTTCTGAACAGGCTATGGTTTCAGTTTTCACGAAGTGTTGACCAAACCCTTTTTTGCCCTTGATTAGGCAGCCATACTGAGCAGAGTACTCCCTCCACTCAGGAGGCACAGTTGTTCCACTTCCGTAACAGCCTGCTGGTGTCTGTTTCTGGGGGAGGGAAATTCAAATAAGCAGGTCCTGGTCATGAGGGCTTAGTTAAAATTGCTGATTCAGAAGTATGCATGGTACCTTCTGCCCTCTTTACTGCACACTGGTTTATATTTGACGTGCTACCTGAAGTGATGAGTTTTGTTCATTTTCATCTTCTTGTATAACTCCTGAATGTGGCTTGAACACATTCCCCCACTCAACATGACTGTTATCAAGCTGACAACATGAAGAATCACATGGCAAAAAATGGTGCTTAGGGACATGGTTTAGTGGTGGTCTTTTCCAACCTTAACGATTCTATGATTCTATTAAATATTAATCAAAAGGAATTGACATAGCTGGACCAGTTAAAGCTACTGGAATTAGACTGGTTAGGACCACTATTTTTAAGCACAATAAATCCAAATGGTTAAAAGGTGCAATCAGAAGCTTTTTGAAATACCAATAGTGATGTGCTCTGTAATTTTATTTGTTGTTATAGAGTCAAATTCTCAATACCTGTAGTCTGTGAGTTCCCCCCCCTCCAAAAAAAACCCAAACCACCAAACACTAACAAACATCAGTCTCTATGTCCTCTACTTCAAGAGGAAAAGAAACAAAAGTCAGTAAGAGAAAGGAAGTAGGGAGGGAGAACATCCAAAGATATGACACAGACTGATGAGGAAAATATCCTATTTTTTCTAAGTACAGATTTTTTTGTTAAATGACTGTATTATTTTGGTTTAATAATTACATAGCACTACAAGTTGCAGCTTTTGCAGTAGTCTCCAGACCAGAAGCTTCTTATACAGACCTGCTTTTCAAAAGTAAAGATTATCTCTCGTGACTGAAGCTACATTCAATAAGTTTACATGAAGCCAGCTGTTGTTCCATGCAGAAGGCAGCTTCTGTATTCCTACAGCTTCTGATTTTTAGTGTTTTGGTCTGGTTTTAGTGTGCCTCTGCTACCAACAAAACCAGCATTAACCTCCACAGCCCTCAGAGACATCATGTAACTGACACAATTCTTGTGCTTTTCAAGTACAAGGTTACCTGTTGGCAACAGCTGCAAGGGCAACTCACAGGAAACAGCCCCAAGATTTGCCACAGTCTTGCTACAAACACCTATAGATTGAGCATTTTCGCACCATGATGTTCAGCTAGAGAACATGAAACGGAAGTTCTCAGATGGCCCGTTTAAATCTTTTTTGGAATAACTCCAAAATTTAGAGATAACCATTCCAACCTTGTTCACAATTTTACTGATCACAAAGATAGCAATAAATTTATGCATTTCTGTTGACATTCCAAATCAGTTCCATGGCTTCAGAAGTTTTCGATTCAGAAATGCTTTCTTTCATGACAATGCATCTGTACAAAGTTCAAAAAAATAAAAGATTAGTGACACTTAAGTAGGGAATGTAGCAGAAAAATCCCAGCAAGTATAAAAATAATACAAAATTATTTTTATTATGATCTTGATACTTAAACTTGTGGTAGAATTTCCAGCCTGCTGCAGAAATATTAGGGACTTTGCTCAAAGGTGTTTAGTAATTACTCTTCACTTCCTTGTTGTTTTACTGTCCAATGCACAAGAGAGCAGACTGAATCCCTCTTTAAAACAGTGTTTATTTGGATGGCATATAGAAGTAAGTAACCTTAAGTTTCTTAAATCTTTAAGATCAAGGATATTACTCTGAAAATGTTCAAGATTAGTGAAGTCTAAAATAAAAACAGTTCTTATAGAATTTCCACTGTTGTTGAACAGAGAGCTTTGTCTGGAAATCAGGAAAAAAAGGAGAGCTTACCACCTTTGGAAGAAGGGGCAGGCAACTCAGGAGGACTACAAGGATGTTGTGAGGTTATGCAGGGAGAAAATTAGAAAGGCAAAGGCCCAGCTAGAACTTAAACTGGCCACTGCAGTTAAAGATAAAAAAAAAATGTTTTTACAACTATATCAGCGACAAAAGGAGGGCCAAGAAGAATCTCCCTCCTTTGTTGGATGCGGAGGGAAACATTGCCACGAAGGATAAGGAGAAGGCTGAGGTACTTAATGCCTTCTTTGCCTCAGTCTTTAATAGTCAGACTGGTCATCCTCAGGGTTTTCAGGCCCCTGAGCTGGGAGATGGAGATAGGAAGCAGAATGAAGCCCCCATAATCCAAGGGGAAATGGTCAGCGACCTGCTGCACCACTTAGACACACACAAGTCTATGGGGCCACATGGGATCCACCCAAGGGGACTGAGGGAGCTGGCGGAGGTGCTCACCAAGCCACTTTCCATCATTTATCAGCAGTCCTGGTCAATCGGGGAGGTCCCAGATGACTAGAAGTTAGCAAATATGATGCCCCTCTACAAGAAGGGACAGAAGGAGGATCTGGGAAACTACAGGCCTGTCAGCCTGACCTCGGTGCCGGGGAAGGTTGAGCAGATCATCCTGAGTGCCATCACACGGCACGTATGGGACAACCAGGGGATCAGGCCCAGTCAGCATGGGTTCATGAAAGGGAAGATTCTGCTTGACTAACCTGGTCTCCTTCTCCACAAGGTGACCCGCTTAGTGGATGAGGGGAAGGCTGTGGATGTTGTCTACCTGGACTTTAGTAAGGCCTTCGACACCATTTCCCACAGCATTCTCCTGGAGAAACTGGCTGCTCATGGCTTGGACGGGTGTACTCTTCGCTGGGTAAAAAACTGTCTGGATGGCCAGGCCCAAAGAGTTGTGGTGAATGGAGGCAAATCCAGTTGCCGGCCGGTCACAAGTGGTGTTCCCCAGGGCTCAGTATTGGGGCCAGTTCTGTTCAATATCTTTATCCATGATCTGGATGAGGGGATCGAGTGCACCCTCAGGAAGTTTACAGATGACACCAAGTTGGGTGGAAGTGTTGACCTGCTGGAGGGTAGGAAGGCCCTACAGAGGGATCTGGACAGGCTGGATCAATGGTCTGAGGCCAATTGTACGAGGTTCAACAAGGCTAAGTGCCGGGTCCTGCACTTGGGTCACAACAACCCCATGCAACGCTACAGGCTTGGGGAAGAGTGGCTGGAGAGATGCCTGGCAGAAAAGGACCTGGGGGTTTTGGTCAACAGGTGGCTGAATATGAGCCAGCAGTGTGCCCCGGTGGCCAAGGCGGCCAATAGCATCCTGGCTTGCATCGGAAAAAGTGTGGCCAGCAGGAATAGGGAAGTGATCATCCCCCTGTACTCGGCACTGGTGAGGCCGCACCTTAAATACTGTGTTCAGTTTTGGGCCCCTCACTACAAGAAGGACATCAAGGTGCTGGAGCATGTCCAAAGAAGGGCAACGAAGCTGATGAAGGGTCTAGAGCACAAGTCTTATGAGGAGCGGCTGAGGGAGCTGGGGTTGTTTAGCCTGGAGAAGAGGAGGCTGAGGGGAGACCTTATTGCTCTCTACAACTCCCTGAAAGGAGGCTGTAGCGAGGTGGGGGGTCAGTCTATTTTCCCAGGTAACAAGTGATAGGACAAGAGGAAACGGCCTCAAGTTGCGTCAGGGGAGGTTTAGGTTGGATATTAGGAAAAAGTTCTTCACCAGAAGGGTTGTCAGGCACTGGAACAGGCTGCCCAGGGAAGTGGTTGAGTCCCCATCCCTGGAGGTATTTAAAAGATGGGTAGACGTGGTGCTTATGGACATGGTTTAGTGGTGGACTTGGCAGTGGTAGGTTAATGGTTGGACTCGATGATCTTAAATGTCTTTTCCAACCTAAATGATTCTATGATTCTAAGATCACAGATCAAGAACCAAATCTAGGTCTCTGCAATATTCAAGAACCTTTGTGTTATTTAACATAGTTTTCACTTTCTCCAAATTGGGAAAAGGGATGATACTGATACTGCCACTTCTCACATGGAGCTAGATCTTGTTTTCTCAGTTTGTTTTTGAACCAAATTGAAAACACTTATGATTATGGATCAGCAGTATTATTTTACAGTAACTATACTCAAATAATGGCATAACCCAAGCAACACCTACCTATCTAAATTTCTACTACTACAGAATACAGAATACTACAATACTACATACAGAATACTACAATTATAATACACAATTTAATGAAAAGTATGATTTTTGTTCCATGTGATTGTATGCATTTGATATTTTAAGCATCTTTTAGATATCAAATATAATAAAGTCTTCTTGTTAATATGGATACTGATATCTAAACATACTTCAACCAAGAAATTGCTTATCATAAGTTCTGAACAGGCTATGGTTTCAGTTTTCACGAAGTGTTGACCAAACCCTTTTTTGCCCTTGATTAGGCAGCCATACTGAGCAGAGTACTCCCTCCACTCAGGAGGCACAGTTGTTCCACTTCCGTAACAGCCTGCTGGTGTCTGTTTCTGGGGGAGGGAAATTCAAATAAGCAGGTCCTGGTCATGAGGGCTTAGTTAAAATTGCTGATTCAGAAGTATGCATGGTACCTTCTGCCCTCTTTACTGCACACTGGTTTATATTTGACGTGCTACCTGAAGTGATGAGTTTTGTTCATTTTCATCTTCTTGTATAACTCCTGAATGTGGCTTGAACACATTCCCCCACTCAACATGACTGTTATCAAGCTGACAACATGAAGAATCACATGGCAAAAAATGGTGCTTAGGGACATGGTTTAGTGGTGGTCTTTTCCAACCTTAACGATTCTATGATTCTATTAAATATTAATCAAAAGGAATTGACATAGCTGGACCAGTTAAAGCTACTGGAATTAGACTGGTTAGGACCACTATTTTTAAGCACAATAAATCCAAATGGTTAAAAGGTGCAATCAGAAGCTTTTTGAAATACCAATAGTGATGTGCTCTGTAATTTTATTTGTTGTTATAGAGTCAAATTCTCAATACCTGTAGTCTGTGAGTTCCCCCTCCAAAAAAAACCCAAACCACCAAACACTAACAAACATCAGTCTCTATGTCCTCTACTTCAAGAGGAAAAGAAACAAAAGTCAGTAAGAGAAAGGAAGTAGGGAGGGAGAACATCCAAAGATATGACACAGACTGATGAGGAAAATATCCTATTTTTTCTAAGTACAGATTTTTTTGTTAAATGACTGTATTATTTTGGTTTAATAATTACATAGCACTACAAGTTGCAGCTTTTGCAGTAGTCTCCAGACCAGAAGCTTCTTATACAGACCTGCTTTTCAAAAGTAAAGATTATCTCTCGTGACTGAAGCTACATTCAATAAGTTTACATGAAGCCAGCTGTTGTTCCATGCAGAAGGCAGCTTCTGTATTCCTACAGCTTCTGATTTTTAGTGTTTTGGTCTGGTTTTAGTGTGCCTCTGCTACCAACAAAACCAGCATTAACCTCCACAGCCCTCAGAGACATCATGTAACTGACACAATTCTTGTGCTTTTCAAGTACAAGGTTACCTGTTGGCAACAGCTGCAAGGGCAACTCACAGGAAACAGCCCCAAGATTTGCCACAGTCTTGCTACAAACACCTATAGATTGAGCATTTTCGCACCATGATGTTCAGCTAGAGAACATGAAACGGAAGTTCTCAGATGGCCCGTTTAAATCTTTTTTGGAATAACTCCAAAATTTAGAGATAACCATTCCAACCTTGTTCACAATTTTACTGATCACAAAGATAGCAATAAATTTATGCATTTCTGTTGACATTCCAAATCAGTTCCATGGCTTCAGAAGTTTTCGATTCAGAAATGCTTTCTTTCATGACAATGCATCTGTACAAAGTTCAAAAAAATAAAAGATTAGTGACACTTAAGTAGGGAATGTAGCAGAAAAATCCCAGCAAGTATAAAAATAATACAAAATTATTTTTATTATGATCTTGATACTTAAACTTGTGGTAGAATTTCCAGCCTGCTGCAGAAATATTAGGGACTTTGCTCAAAGGTGTTTAGTAATTACTCTTCACTTCCTTGTTGTTTTACTGTCCAATGCACAAGAGAGCAGACTGAATCCCTCTTTAAAACAGTGTTTATTTGGATGGCATATAGAAGTAAGTAACCTTAAGTTTCTTAAATCTTTAAGATCAAGGATATTACTCTGAAAATGTTCAAGATTAGTGAAGTCTAAAATAAAAACAGTTCTTATAGAATTTCCACTGTTGTTGAACAGAGAGCTTTGTCTGGAAATCAGGAAAAAAAGGAGAGCTTACCACCTTTGGAAGAAGGGGCAGGCAACTCAGGAGGACTACAAGGATGTTGTGAGGTTATGCAGGGAGAAAATTAGAAAGGCAAAGGCCCAGCTAGAACTTAAACTGGCCACTGCAGTTAAAGATAAAAAAAAATGTTTTTACAACTATATCAGCGACAAAAGGAGGGCCAAGAAGAATCTCCCTCCTTTGTTGGATGCGGAGGGAAACATTGCCACGAAGGATAAGGAGAAGGCTGAGGTACTTAATGCCTTCTTTGCCTCAGTCTTTAATAGTCAGACTGGTCATCCTCAGGGTTTTCAGGCCCCTGAGCTGGGAGATGGAGATAGGAAGCAGAATGAAGCCCCCATAATCCAAGGGGAAATGGTCAGCGACCTGCTGCACCACTTAGACACACACAAGTCTATGGGGCCACATGGGATCCACCCAAGGGGACTGAGGGAGCTGGCGGAGGTGCTCACCAAGCCACTTTCCATCATTTATCAGCAGTCCTGGTCAATCGGGGAGGTCCCAGATGACTAGAAGTTAGCAAATATGATGCCCCTCTACAAGAAGGGACAGAAGGAGGATCTGGGAAACTACAGGCCTGTCAGCCTGACCTCGGTGCCGGGGAAGGTTGAGCAGATCATCCTGAGTGCCATCACACGGCACGTATGGGACAACCAGGGGATCAGGCCCAGTCAGCATGGGTTCATGAAAGGGAAGATTCTGCTTGACTAACCTGGTCTCCTTCTCCACAAGGTGACCCGCTTAGTGGATGAGGAGAAGGCTGTGGATGTTGTCTACCTGGACTTTAGTAAGGCCTTCGACACCATTTCCCACAGCATTCTCCTGGAGAAACTGGCTGCTCATGGCTTGGACGGGTGTACTCTTCGCTGGGTAAAAAACTGTCTGGATGGCCAGGCCCAAAGAGTTGTGGTGAATGGAGGCAAATCCAGTTGCCGGCCGGTCACAAGTGGTGTTCCCCAGGGCTCAGTATTGGGGCCAGTTCTGTTCAATATCTTTATCCATGATCTGGATGAGGGGATCGAGTGCACCCTCAGGAAGTTTACAGATGACACCAAGTTGGGTGGAAGTGTTGACCTGCTGGAGGGTAGGAAGGCCCTACAGAGGGATCTGGACAGGCTGGATCAATGGTCTGAGGCCAATTGTACGAGGTTCAACAAGGCTAAGTGCCGGGTCCTGCACTTGGGTCACAACAACCCCATGCAACGCTACAGGCTTGGGGAAGAGTGGCTGGAGAGATGCCTGGCAGAAAAGGACCTGGGGGTTTTGGTCAACAGGTGGCTGAATATGAGCCAGCAGTGTGCCCCGGTGGCCAAGGCGGCCAATAGCATCCTGGCTTGCATCGGAAAAAGTGTGGCCAGCAGGAATAGGGAAGTGATCATCCCCCTGTACTCGGCACTGGTGAGGCCGCACCTTAAATACTGTGTTCAGTTTTGGGCCCCTCACTACAAGAAGGACATCAAGGTGCTGGAGCATGTCCAAAGAAGGGCAACGAAGCTGATGAAGGGTCTAGAGCACAAGTCTTATGAGGAGCGGCTGAGGGAGCTGGGGTTGTTTAGCCTGGAGAAGAGGAGGCTGAGGGGAGACCTTATTGCTCTCTACAACTCCCTGAAAGGAGGCTGTAGCGAGGTGGGGGGTCAGTCTATTTTCCCAGGTAACAAGTGATAGGACAAGAGGAAACGGCCTCAAGTTGCGTCAGGGGAGGTTTAGGTTGGATATTAGGAAAAAGTTCTTCACTGAAAGGGTAGTCAGGCACTGGAACAGGCTGCCCAGGGAAGTGGTTGAGTCCCCATCCCTGGAGGTATTTAAAAGATGGGTAGACGTGGTGCTTATGGACATGGTTTAGTGGTGGACTTGGCAGTGGTAGGTTAATGGTTGGACTCGATGATCTTAAATGTCTTTTCCAACCTAAATGATTCTATGATTCTAAGATCACAGATCAAGAACCAAATCTAGGTCTCTGCAATATTCAAGAACCTTTGTGTTATTTAACATAGTTTTCACTTTCTCCAAATTGGGAAAAGGGATGATACTGATACTGCCACTTCTCACATGGAGCTAGATCTTGTTTTCTCAGTTTGTTTTTGAACCAAATTGAAAACACTTATGATTATGGATCAGCAGTATTATTTTACAGTAACTATACTCAAATAATGGCATAACCCAAGCAACACCTACCTATCTAAATTTCTACTACTACAGAATACAGAATACTACAATACTACATACAGAATACTACAATTATAATACACAATTTAATGAAAAGTATGATTTTTGTTCCATGTGATTGTATGCATTTGATATTTTAAGCATCTTTTAGATATCAAATATAATAAAGTCTTCTTGTTAATATGGATACTGATATCTAAACATACTTCAACCAAGAAATTGCTTATCATAAGTTCTGAACAGGCTATGGTTTCAGTTTTCACGAAGTGTTGACCAAACCCTTTTTTGCCCTTGATTAGGCAGCCATACTGAGCAGAGTACTCCCTCCACTCAGGAGGCACAGTTGTTCCACTTCCGTAACAGCCTGCTGGTGTCTGTTTCTGGGGGAGGGAAATTCAAATAAGCAGGTCCTGGTCATGAGGGCTTAGTTAAAATTGCTGATTCAGAAGTATGCATGGTACCTTCTGCCCTCTTTACTGCACACTGGTTTATATTTGACGTGCTACCTGAAGTGATGAGTTTTGTTCATTTTCATCTTCTTGTATAACTCCTGAATGTGGCTTGAACACATTCCCCCACTCAACATGACTGTTATCAAGCTGACAACATGAAGAATCACATGGCAAAAAATGGTGCTTAGGGACATGGTTTAGTGGTGGTCTTTTCCAACCTTAACGATTCTATGATTCTATTAAATATTAATCAAAAGGAATTGACATAGCTGGACCAGTTAAAGCTACTGGAATTAGACTGGTTAGGACCACTATTTTTAAGCACAATAAATCCAAATGGTTAAAAGGTGCAATCAGAAGCTTTTTGAAATACCAATAGTGATGTGCTCTGTAATTTTATTTGTTGTTATAGAGTCAAATTCTCAATACCTGTAGTCTGTGAGTTCCCCCCCCTCCAAAAAAAACCCAAACCACCAAACACTAACAAACATCAGTCTCTATGTCCTCTACTTCAAGAGGAAAAGAAACAAAAGTCAGTAAGAGAAAGGAAGTAGGGAGGGAGAACATCCAAAGATATGACACAGACTGATGAGGAAAATATCCTATTTTTTCTAAGTACAGATTTTTTTGTTAAATGACTGTATTATTTTGGTTTAATAATTACATAGCACTACAAGTTGCAGCTTTTGCAGTAGTCTCCAGACCAGAAGCTTCTTATACAGACCTGCTTTTCAAAAGTAAAGATTATCTCTCGTGACTGAAGCTACATTCAATAAGTTTACATGAAGCCAGCTGTTGTTCCATGCAGAAGGCAGCTTCTGTATTCCTACAGCTTCTGATTTTTAGTGTTTTGGTCTGGTTTTAGTGTGCCTCTGCTACCAACAAAACCAGCATTAACCTCCACAGCCCTCAGAGACATCATGTAACTGACACAATTCTTGTGCTTTTCAAGTACAAGGTTACCTGTTGGCAACAGCTGCAAGGGCAACTCACAGGAAACAGCCCCAAGATTTGCCACAGTCTTGCTACAAACACCTATAGATTGAGCATTTTCGCACCATGATGTTCAGCTAGAGAACATGAAACGGAAGTTCTCAGATGGCCCGTTTAAATCTTTTTGGAATAACTCCAAAATTTAGAGATAACCATTCCAACCTTGTTCACAATTTTACTGATCACAAAGATAGCAATAAATTTATGCATTTCTGTTGACATTCCAAATCAGTTCCATGGCTTCAGAAGTTTTCGATTCAGAAATGCTTTCTTTCATGACAATGCATCTGTACAAAGTTCAAAAAAATAAAAGATTAGTGACACTTAAGTAGGGAATGTAGCAGAAAAATCCCAGCAAGTATAAAAATAATACAAAATTATTTTTATTATGATCTTGATACTTAAACTTGTGGTAGAATTTCCAGCCTGCTGCAGAAATATTAGGGACTTTGCTCAAAGGTGTTTAGTAATTACTCTTCACTTCCTTGTTGTTTTACTGTCCAATGCACAAGAGAGCAGACTGAATCCCTCTTTAAAACAGTGTTTATTTGGATGGCATATAGAAGTAAGTAACCTTAAGTTTCTTAAATCTTTAAGATCAAGGATATTACTCTGAAAATGTTCAAGATTAGTGAAGTCTAAAATAAAAACAGTTCTTATAGAATTTCCACTGTTGTTGAACAGAGAGCTTTGTCTGGAAATCAGGAAAAAAAGGAGAGCTTACCACCTTTGGAAGAAGGGGCAGGCAACTCAGGAGGACTACAAGGATGTTGTGAGGTTATGCAGGGAGAAAATTAGAAAGGCAAAGGCCCAGCTAGAACTTAAACTGGCCACTGCAGTTAAAGATAAAAAAAAAATGTTTTTACAACTATATCAGCGACAAAAGGAGGGCCAAGAAGAATCTCCCTCCTTTGTTGGATGCGGAGGGAAACATTGCCACGAAGGATAAGGAGAAGGCTGAGGTACTTAATGCCTTCTTTGCCTCAGTCTTTAATAGTCAGACTGGTCATCCTCAGGGTTTTCAGGCCCCTGAGCTGGGAGATGGAGATAGGAAGCAGAATGAAGCCCCCATAATCCAAGGGGAAATGGTCAGCGACCTGCTGCACCACTTAGACACACACAAGTCTATGGGGCCACATGGGATCCACCCAAGGGGACTGAGGGAGCTGGCGGAGGTGCTCACCAAGCCACTTTCCATCATTTATCAGCAGTCCTGGTCAATCGGGGAGGTCCCAGATGACTAGAAGTTAGCAAATATGATGCCCCTCTACAAGAAGGGACAGAAGGAGGATCTGGGAAACTACAGGCCTGTCAGCCTGACCTCGGTGCTGGGGAAGGTAATGGAGCAGATCATCCTGAGTGCCATCACACGGCACGTGCAGGACAATTGGGGCATCAGGCTCAGCCAGCATGGGTTCACAAAAGGGAGGTCCTGCTTCACTAACCTGGCCTCCTTCTATGACAAGGTGACCCGCTTAGTGGATGAGGGGAAGGCTGTGGATGTTGTCTACCTGGACTTTAGTAAGGCCTTCGACACCATTTCCCACAGCATTCTCCTGGAGAAGATGGCTGCTCACGGCTTGGAAAAGGGCACTCTGTGCTGGGTTAAAAACTGGCTGGATGGCCGAGCCCAGAGAGTGGTGGTGAATGGAGGCAAATCCAGTTGGCAGCCAGTCACGAGTGGTGTTCCCCAGGGTTCAGTATTGGGGCCAGTTCTGTTCAATATCTTTATCCATGATCTGGATGAGGGGATCGAGTGCACCCTCAGGAAGTTTGCAGGTGACACCAAATTGGGCAGCAGTGTTGATCTGCTGGAGGGTAGGAAGGCCCTACAGAGGGATCTGGACAGGCTGAATTGATGGGCCGAGGCCAACTGCATGAGATTCAACAAGGCTAAGTGCCGGGTCCTGCCCTTGGGTCACAACAACCCCATGCAACGCTACAGGCTTGGGGAGGAGTGGCTGGAGAGATGCCTGGCAGAAAAGGACCTGGGGGTGTTGGTCGACAGCTGGCTGAACATGAGCCAGCAGCGTGCTCAGGTGGCCAAAAGGATGCCAATGGCATCCTGGCTTGTATCAGGAACAGTGTGGCCAGCAGGACCAGGGAGGTGATAGTGCCCCTGTACTCGGCCCTGGTGAGGCTGCACCTTGAGTACTGTGTTCATTTTTGGGCCCCTCACTACAAGAAGGACATCAAGGTGCTGGAGCATGTCCAAAGAAGGGCAATGAAGTTGGTGAAGGGTCTGGAGACCAAGTGTTATGAGGAGCGGCTGAGGGAGCTGGGGTAGTTTAGTCTGGAGAAGAGGAGGCTGAGGGGAGACCTTATTGCTCTCTACAACTCCCTGAAAGGAGGTTGTAGCGAGGTGGGGGTCGGCCTCTTCTCCCTAGTAACAAGGGATAGGATGAGAGGAAAAGGCCTCAAGCTGCGCCAGGGGAAGTTTAGGTTGGATATTAGGAAAAACTTCTTCACTGAAAGGGTAGTCAGGCATTGGAACAGGCTGCTCAGGGAAGTGGTTGAGTCTCCATCCCTGGAGGTATTTAAAAGGCGGGTAGACATGGTGCTTATGGACATGGTTTAGTGGTGGACTTGGCAGTGTTAGGTTAACGGTTGGACTCGATGATCTTAAGGGTCTTTTCCAACCTTAACGATTCTATGATTCTATGAATTCTCCTAGTACTGCTTCAATAAACTGTCCATGAAAGTAATATGGACAAAGATGTTCAGTTCACTAAGCTACAGCAGCTAGCACCAAAAGGAAATTTTTTTTCATTAAGAGCAATGCCAAATGTCTGTTACATAAAAAGCAGCAAAACTTCATTTGATATCAATATAATTACCATATAAGAACCCAAAGATCAAATAAAGATATGTGTTCAAATATTAGTGCCTTCTATTGATAGTTATGATTGAACACTGAGCTAGAAATTTACTTTCTTTTTGGCTGTTGAACTGACAAAAACAATTTAAAAGATTGTCAAAGAAAATATATCAGTGCTGGTAAAGTGTCTTCTTAACATAAAATAGAGTAATTCAGTTTTCCCTCTTCATTGCTACCTCTTAATGGCAGCAATGACCTCCTGGTTTGCACAGCTTGGCAGTTAATGAATACATGGAAGAGGCTGTTCATCAGCAACCAGCAAATATTCCTGATGATCATAACATTATTTGAATCCTCTCTTAACTTTTCACTCCATTTATCCGACTGGGTACTGTACAAGGCACATGCTTACTGAAGACACCCTGATACAAGATAACAGTCAACCAGAACATCACATCAAAAACAAAAGAAAGGCTTGTGATAGTTTGTTCTAAAACAAAAAGAGCAATGACCATTGGAAAGAAGCCAGAACATCTATTTCAATTCATTATCTTTAAATTATTGATTTAGAATTCAGTCTTCCAGAAACTGGGCACATCAAGATTGTCTATTCAACTCTTTAGATGCCTTTAACATAGAGAACACAAAAGCAGTACAGATAGAAAATAGAAAATAGACTAGAGTTGTGGCACTTCTTTCTTCTACCACACAACACACATATGGCCGAGTAAAACTCCTATAAGACAGAGCAAAAGCAGTGAGTAAATAATGGCTGCCTTGCCGTAAGAACATAGGAATAACCTTAAGACACAAAAAATGTCAGTTCAGATACACAATAAAACAAAAAGGAAGCCAGACAGATAAATGTTCACTCTTTGGAGTATTCACATTATAGGATACATTCACAGGACAATTAAACTACCAACATATTAGCCAAGCATTAAGCAATAAAAGCATTCATTCCACACTAAGTTTCTGTATTTTTAAACTCAGAAATACAGGCAGCCCAAACAGAAAAGCCATCAGTTATTATTATTTACTAACAGAAGGAAGAATGATACCATAATACAGAGGCAGAAAAAAACCTCTCTAGCTATTTAAATTAGAATAATTCATTTCACCATACAGTAAGAGTATATTAACACAATGACAGTTCTAGATGGATCAATTAAAAAAAAAAAAAACCACAAAGCAACACAGATTTCAAAGTAGTTAGCAATTTATCTTGGATAATGTACATTAATAGGAAACATTACTGACCAAAGAAACAAGTAAGGAATCCAAAGACATTTCACACTCAGGACACAAAGTTACAGCAGGGGAAAAAAATGAAAGGAAGAAACAGCAGTCCAAAAGTTGTCAAAAAATTAGTGGAATGTTTTCGATTGTATTAAAAGATTTATTTTTGCTGCAAAAGAGAAAAGGCTGCCTTGGCTTTTACAGAACTATTGGCTTTCAAATCCCTGTAAAATTTCTTTTCGACAGGTACTTTTAGAGACTGTCCTGGTTTCAGCTGCAACAGAGTTAACCTTTCTTCCTAGTAGCTGGTATAGTGCTGTGTTTTGGATTTAGGATGAGAATAATGTTGATAACACACTGATGTTCTAGTTGTTGCTAAGTAGTGCTTACACTAGTCAAGGACCTTTCAGCTTCCCATGTTCTGCCAGGTGCCCTAGAAGCTGGGAGGGGACACAGCCAGGACAGCTGACCCAAACTGGCCAAAGGGCTATTCCATACCATATGACGTCATGCTCAGTATATAAATTGGGGGGAGTTGGCTGGGGGGCAGCGATCGCTGCTCGGGAACGTGCTGGGCATTGGTCGGCGGGTGGTGAGCAATTGATTAGAGTATCACTTGCTTTGTATATTATTATTGTATTTTATTATTATTATTACTATTACTACTCCTCCTCCTCCTCCTCTTACTACTATTCTATTTCATTTTACTTCAATTATTAAACTGTTCTTATCTCAACCCACGAGTTTTCTGACTTTCACCCTTCCAATTCTCTCCCCCATCCCACCGGGGTGGGGGGATGAGCGAGCAGCTGTGTGGTGCTTAGTTGCTGGCTGGGGTTAAACCATGACAGTCCTTTATGGCACCCAACGTGGGGAACGAAGGGTTTGAGATAATAACAGATTAACCAGAGTGTATTAAGGAATTTATATCTGTTAACAGTTGCTGGTCATAATATTGATTCATCTGTTCTCGGTATTAGTCTACCTGATCTGCACCATGCTCTTGTTTTTGCAGTACGTGTTAAGGATTGGTGTTGGGTTTTGCAGTTCCCTGTGCTCTGCAGTGATTAGTGATGTTTTGCCTGGGAGATTTGTTATTAAAACACTGACCTTGAGCATTATATGGTATTTGGGTTCTGTAGCGAAGCCATTACTGTACTTCGGGTACCACCTCATGGAGACAATTAGCAATTATACCTCTTCCTCTGAGAGGTTTTTCATGGACGAAATACAGAATGGAACCTTTGCTGCCTTCTTCTATGATGTTCCATCCTTCATTACAACAACTTTTCAGTATCTTGAACAGCCTTGGGTAGTTAAGATATATCTATTGGAATTTCTTGGGAATATTGTTTCAGTTTTGTCTAAGGTTAATAAGAAGCTTAAGAATATCATCCAGAGATCTCCTCCAAGGCTGGATAGTTATGGGTGGCAGGGTGTGTGGGAGAGCATGGGCAAGTACCTAGGACAGTGGGCACCTCCAATGGTTTGGAACTTCACCCCTGAACAAGTGCAGAATCCTGAAAAACTAGTAAAGTATTTGGAAAAAGTATGCTGTCACCCTGGCAACTCCAGAGAGACACAGATCAATAAAATGTGCTGGGGCCTGGCCCATGCCTACCGAGCCCTATTCAACACTATTCAGAACCCACAAGGGGAAGAGAAGGTCTCTGGATATGACGACAAAACAACAGGCGCTGTGGCTACGCCAGGCCTGGCGACAGGCGCTGTGGCTACGCAAGCCCCAGTGACAGGCGCTGAGGCTATGCCAGCCCCAGCGACAGGTGCCACGGCTATGCCAGAGAACCAACCCGTGCCAGTATCAGTTGCCCCTATACACAAGAAAAAATACACAAGAAAATCAGCTCGTTTAGTAAAGGCGGATGATGAACCAGGGCCATCAAGAGAACAGGAGGAGGAAGAGGCAGAACCCACAAATGAGATGGTAACCACCCGATCCCTGTCCCTGAGTGAGCTGCGAGATATGCGAAACGATTTCGGTCCTCGTCCAGGTGAGCACATCATCACCTGGCTGCTCCGATGCTGGGATAATGGGGCCAGTAGCCTGGAATTAGAGGGTAGGGAAGCCAAGCAGCTGGGATCCCTTTCTAGGGAAGGGGGCATTGACAAAGCGATTGGAAAAGGGGCAAAAGCCCTCAGCCTTTGGAGGTGACTCCCTTCAGGCGTGAAGGAAAGGTATCCCTTCAAGGAAGATGTTATATATGTCACCCAGGCAAGCGGACCACCATGGAGAGAAGTATCCAGTACCTGAGGGAATTAGCCATGCTGAAAGTGATTTATAATGACCTGGACAATGAGCAGTTATCCAAAGATCCAGATGAAGTCCAATGCACACGACCCATGTGGCGGAAGTTTGTATGGAGCGCACCATCATCGTACACAAACTCATTGGCAATAACGACCTGGAAAGATGAAGAGGGACCAACGGTGGATGAAATGGCCAGCCAACTCCGACAATACGAAGAAAGTCTCTCTTCCTCCCTACGGGCCTGCATCTTGGCTGTGGAGAAACTGCCTGACATGCTAGCTGAGAAATTATCCCGGGAGTTCCAGCGATTCAAAGAGGACATGTCCTACTCCTCACCTGTATGGACCAGTAACTCAGCCATTAGGAGTAAACGTCCCTCTGTTCAAGAGAGAAGATATAGTGGATACACACCACAAGCCACCCTGGGGTTTTATCTGTGTGACCACGGAGAGGACATGAGGAAGTGGGATGGAACATCTACCTCGACCCTAGAGGCACGGGTATGTGAGTTGCAAGGAAAAACAACTACAAAAGGTGGTTCTTCCAGGAAAATTGCTGTTCCAGTTTCCAGTGAGCAGGTCCCCAGACAGAGCAGAAGGGCTGATTTTGCTTCCGATCTTAATAAAGGGACTTTTGATTCGCATTTACAAGAAGTGAGGAACGAATGCTATGAGCAGGACTAGAGGGGGCCCTGCCTCCAGCCAGGGGGAGGAAAGGGACAACCGGGTGTACTGGACTGTGTGGATTCGATGGCCTGGCACATCAGACCCACAGGAGTATAAAGCCTCTAGTGGACACCGGTGCACAGTGTACCCTAATGCCATCAAGCTATAAAGGGGCAGAACCCATCTGTATTTCTGGAGTGACAGGGGGATCCCAACAGCTGACTGCATTGGAGGCTGAAGTTACCTTAACCAGGAAGGAGTGGCAGAAGCACCCCATTGTGACTGGCCCAGAGGCTCCATGCATCCTTGGCATAGACTACCTCAGGAGAGGGCATTTCAAGGACCCAAAAGGGTACCCGTGGGCTTTTGATATAGCTGCCTTGGAGACGGAGGAAATTAAACAACTGTCTACCCTGCCCGGTCTTTCAGAGGACCCTTCTGTTGTGGGGTTGCTGAGGGTCAAAGAACAACAGGTGCCAATCGCTACCACAACGGTGCACTGGCAGCAATATCGCACCAACAGAGACTCCCTGATTCCCATCCACAAGTTGATTCGTCAACTGGAGAGCCAAGGAGTGATCGGCAAGACTCGCTCACCTTTTAACAGTCCCCTATGGCCAGTGCAAAAGTCTAATGGAGAGTGGAGACTAACAGTAGACTATCGGGGCCTGAACGAAGTCACGCCACCACTGAGCGCTGCCGTGCCAAACATGCTAGAACTTCAATACGAAGTGGAGTCAAAGGCAGCCAAGTGGTATGCCACCATTGATATCGCTAATGTGTTTTTCTCAATCCCTTTGGCGGCAGAGTGCAGGCCACGGTTTGCCTTCACTTGGAGGGGTGTCCAGTACACCTGGAATCGACTGCCCCAGGGGTGGAAACACAGCCCCACCATTTGCCATAGACTGATCCAGACTGCATTGGAACAGGGTGGGGCTCTGAAACACCTGCAATACATTGATGACATCATCGTGTGGGGCAATAAAGCAGAAGAGGTTTTTGAGAAAGGAAAGAAAAAAGTCCAAATCCTTCTGGAGGCCGGCTTTGCCATAAAACAAAGTAAGGTCAAGGGACCTGCACAGGAGATCCAGTTTTTAGGAAAAACATGGCAAGATCATAGAATCATAGAATCACAGAATCGTTAGAGTTTGGAAAAGACCCTTAAGATCATCGAGTCCAACCGTTAACCTAACACTGCCAAGTCCACCACTAAACCATGTCCTCAAGCACCACGTCTACCCGACTTTTAAACACCTCCAGGGATGGAGACTCAACCACTTCCCTGGGCAGCCTGTTCCAGTGCCTGACTACCCTTTCGGTGAAGAAGTTTTTCCTAATATCCAACCTAAACTTCCCCTGGTACAGCTTGAGGCCGTTTCCTCTCATCCTATCCCTTGTTACTAGGGAGAAGAGACCGACCCCCACCTCGCTTCAACCTCCTTTCAGGTAGTTGTAGAGAGCAATAAGGTCTCCCCTCAGCCTCCTCTTCTCCAGGCTAAACAACCCCAGCTCCCTCAGCCACTCCTCAGAAGACTTGTTCTCTAGACCCTTCACCAACTTCGTTGCTCTTCTTTGGACGCGCTCCAGCACCTCAATGTCCTTCTTGCAGTGAGGGGCCCAAAACTGAACACAGTACTCGAGGTGCGGCCCCACCAGGGCCGAATACAGGGGCACTATCACCTCCCTGGTCCTGCTGGCCACACTGTTCCTGATACAAGCCAGGATGCCATTGGCCCTCTTGGCCACCTGAGCACGCTGCTGGCTCATGTTCAGCCAGCTGTCGACCAACACCCCCAGGTCCTTTTCTGCCAGGCATCTCTCCAGCCACTCCTCCCCAAGCCTGTAGCGTTGCATGGGGTTGTTGTGACCCAAGTGCAGGACCCGGCACTTAGCCTTGTTGAATCTCATACAGTTGGCCTCGGCCCATCGTTCCAGCCTGTGCAATGATGGACATCGTCTGATCCCAATGGATGTAATCAGCAAAATAACAGCCATGTCTCCACCAACCAGCAAATAGGAAACGCAAGCTTTCTTGGGCGTTGTGGGTTTTTGGAGAATGCATATTCCAAATTACAGTCTCATTGTAAAGCCCTCTCTATCGAGTGACCCGGAAGAAGAACGATTTCAAAAGGGGCCCTGAGCAACGAAAAGCCTTTGAACAAATTAAACAGGAGATATAGTTCATGCAGTCGCCCTTGGGGCAGTCCGGGCAGGACAAGATGCAAAAAATGTGCTCTACACCGCAGCCAGGGAGAATGGCCCTACCTGGAGCCTCTGGCAGAAAGCACCAGGGGAGACTCGAGGTCGACCCCTAGGGTTTTGGAGTCAGGGATACAGAGGATCCAAGGCCCGCTATACTCCAACTGAAAAAGAGATATTGGCAGCATATGAAGGGGTTCGAGCTGCTTCGGAAGTGGTTGGTACTGAAGCACAGCTCCTCTTGGCACCCCGACTGCTGGTGCTGGGCTGGATGTTCAAAGGAAGGATGCCCTGTACACATCATGCAACTGATGCTACGTGGAGTAAGTGGCTCACACTGATCACACAACGGGCTCAAACAGTCGCCCAGGAATCTTGGAAGTGATCATGGACTGGCCAGAAGGCAAAGATTTCAGAATATCGCCAGAGGAGGAGGTGACGCATGCTGAGGAAGCCCCACCGTATAATAAACTGCCAGAAAATGAGAAGCAATATGCCCTGTTCACTGATGGGTCCTGTCGTCTGGTGGGGAAGCATCGGAGGTGGAAGGCTGATGCATGGAGTCCTATGCGACAAGTCGCAGAAACTGCTGAAGGAGAAGGTGAATCGAGTCAGTTTGCAGAGGTGAAAGCCATCCAGCTGGCTTTAGATATTGCTGAACGAGAAAAGTGGCCAATGCTCTATCTCTATACTGACTCATGGGGAGGCCTGGCAGATTGATTAGATCACACTCCCACAAACCCGCCAAGGCAAGCGCCATGTGCTCACCATGGTGGAAGCAACCACCGGATGGATGGAAACATATCCTGTGCCCCATGCCACCGCCCGGAACACTATCCTGGGCCTCGAAAAGCAAGTCCTATGGCAACATGGCACCCCAGAAAGAACTGAGACAGACAACGGGACTCATTTCCGAAACAGCCTCATAGGCACCTGGGCCAAAGAGCATGGCATTGAGTGGGTATATCACATCCCCTATCATGCACCAGCCTCGGGGAAAATTGAATGATACAATGTTAAGACTACACTGAGAGCAATGGGTGGTGGGACATTTAGACGCTGGGATACACATTTAGCAAAGGCCACCTGGTTAGTCAACACTAGGGGATCTGCCAATCGAGCTGGCCCTGCCCAATCAAGACTTTTACACACTCTAGAGGGAGATAAAGTCCCTGTAGTGCACATAAAGAATATGATGGGGAAGACAGTCTGGGTTACCCCTGCCTCGGGAAAAGGCAAACCCATTCGTGGAATTGCTTTTGCTCAAGGACCTCAGTGCATTTGGTGCGTGATGCAGGAGGATGGGGAAATCCAATGTGTACCTCAAGGGGATTTGATTTTGGGTGAGAATAGCCAATAAATTGAATTGTATAATGTTAATTGCTATGTAATACTGTATGTCATCACTTCTGTGGTTGCTATATGCCATATCAATGGTATTGCAGTAAGAATCGCACAGATTAATGAGGAATGAACTCTGAGGAAACCAAGCAAAGTGCAGCGGTGATGGAACCCGAACTGGCTTCAGCATGCAACAATCCAACACCACACACCATCTCTCCTGCCCTGAAAGACTGTTATGATGGATGAAGCCCAAAGTCATGGACTAAATGCTCGGCAAACTTTTTAGAGGGATGGCCCATAGTCTAAGGAAATGATACCTGTGTGTATATATCAAAAGACAGAAAAAGTGTTGGTGATTAATTGGAACGTATTGGAAAGTGTGGGACCTGGGCATGACGTAGATGGTATAGAATAAGGGGTGGTCTATGGGGCCAGATGGGATCCACCCGAGGATACTGAGGGAGCTGGCAGAGGAGCTCACCAAGCCATTTTCCACCATTTACCAGCAGTCCTAGTCAACCGGGGAGGTCCCAGATGACTGGAAGTTAGCAAATGTGACACCCATCTACAAGAAGGGCCAGAAGGAGGATCCGGGGAACTACAGGCCTGTCAGCCTGACCTCGGTGCTGGGGAAGGTCATGGAGCAGATCATCTTGAGTGCCATCACACGGCACGTACAGGACAACCAGGGGATCAGGCCCAGCCAGCACTGGTTCGTGAAGGGAAGATTCTGCTTGGCTAACCTGGTCTCCTTCTCCACAAGGTGTCCCGCTTAGTGGATGAGGGGAAGGCTGTGGATGTTGTCTACCTGGACTTTAGTAAGGCCTTCGACACCATTTCCCACAGCATTCTCCTGGAGAAGATGGCTGCTCACGGCTTGGATAAGGGCACTCTGCGCTGGGTAAAAAAATGGCTGAATGGCAGAGCCCAGAGAGTGGTGGTGAATGGAGGCAAATCCAGTTGGCGACCGGTCACAAGTGGTGTTCCCCAGGGCTCAGTGGTGGGGCCGGTACTGTTCAATATCTTTATCCATGATCTGGATGAGGGGATCGAGCGCATCCTCAGGAAGTTTACAGATGACACCAAGTTTGGGGGAAGTGCTGATCTGCCTGAAGGTAGGAAGGCCCTACAGAGGGACCTGGACAGGCTGGATCAATGGTCTGAGGCCAATTGTATGAGATTCAACAAGGCTAAGTGCCAGGTCCTGCACTTGGGTCACAGCAACCCCATGCAACGCTACAGGCTTGGGGAAGAGTGGCTGGAGAGCTGCCTGGCAGAAAAGGACCTGGGGGTGTTGGTCGACAGCTGGCTGAACATGAGCCAGCAGCGTGCTCAGGTGGCCAAGAGGGCCAATGGCATCCTGGCTTGTATCAGGAACAGTGTGGCCAGCAGGACCAGGGAGGTGATAGTGCCCCTATACTCGGCACTGGTGAGGCCGCACCTCGAGTACTGTGTTCAGTTTTGGGCCCCTCACTACAAGAAGTACATCGAGGTGCTGGAGCATGTCCAAAGAAGGGCAACAAAGCTGGTGAAGGGTCTAGAGAACAAGTCTTATGAGGAGCGACTGAGGGAGGTGGGGTTGTTTAGTTTGGAGAAGAGGAGGCTGAGGGGAGATCTTATTGCTCTCTACAACTACCTGAAAGGAGGTTGTAGTGAGGTGGGGGTCGGTCTCTTCTCCCTAGTAACAAGGGATAGGACAAGAGGAAACGGCCTCAAGCTGTGCCAGGGGAGATTTAGCTTAGATATTAGGAAAAATTTCTTCACGGAGAGAGTGGTTAGGCATTGGAACAGGCTGCCCAGGGAAGTGGTGCAATCACAGTCCCTGGAAGTATTCAAAAAACGTGTGGATGTGGTGCTTAGGGACATGGTTTAGAGGTGGACCAGGCAGTTAGGTTAACAGGTTGGACTCGATGATCTCAGAAGTCTTTTCCAGCCTTACCGATTCTATGATTCACCATCCTTATACAGTGGCAATGTATAATATATACATCATGTATAATATATACAATATATAATATATACATTATGTATAATATATACAATACAGGCTCAGTTCCAAGAGGGGAAGGTTTGAGATGTCGTTAGCATGGTTGGCTTTGGTTATCCTGCAATAATTGTGGCCCATGTCATCCTGGGTGGTGTATTAATAACTGTTATAAAGGTCATTGGGAGAACCATCATCGAGGTTGGGGCTGGGGAAATATAACCAGAAAAGGAGCAGACAGATACATAAACTGGTGCTGTGCATGCAGGTGGCACCAACCACCCAGTGAAGAAGAGTTAGCCGTGAGACTCAATGTTTTATTACTGGATTATCTTCAACACCTTCTTAAAATAGGAGTAGAGTGGATTACCCTAGTTCTGGTATTAACCCTTCTTTGTATAGGTGTTTTGGTTCTTTTTCTTTTATACATTTGGTCAAAACCAGCAGGCAAACCGTAGCCAAAATGGGCTCAACTATGCATTGTCGACCCCATTCTGTGAGAGTTATTCTCAAAACTGTGTTAGTACAATACCTTTCTTTACTGCTTTTACTAATACCCCCTGGTCTTACTTATAAGGAACACAATTCCTTTGTGTCATTGGCCCATCAAGTGGCCAACCTAACTAACCAAACAGATTGTTGGGTATGAGCCCATACCCCATTAACTCCCAGAATAGGTATACCCCTTATCATGATTCCTTTGACCTTAGTTGAATTGGAAGCGACAGAGAACTATACTTATAATAATCCCTCCAATTCACCTTTCTGGAATAAGACTCTTAACTCAGACCAAATATCAGGATTGGGAATATACAGCCACAGTGCTAACAGAAGGAACTTTCTGTTTTACTCATAACCAGTCTGACCAATATGCCTACCCAGTAGGAAACAGCTCATGCCTCATAACTCAGTGGAGAGATGGTTTAAAAACTGGTTTAAAAACACCCACACTTTCTGTAAAGTTCAAACCCTGTTTTTTTGAAACTATGAGCTTCAGGCCACAGAGGAACAATTGCAGTAACATCTCAACGTATTACAGCAGAATGAGCTACAAGTGGTGGAAAGGTAAAGGACAATGTAGTTTAAATGGAACTTGGGTATCTGAAGACGAAGATGGTTTTGACCGTCTGTTGGGAAGATATGGGATTTTAATCTTACATACCAGTGTACTAACGAGTAGACATTACTCCCCATTTTGGGCCCTACAAGGTCATTATTTTGTCTGTGGCTGAAAAGCTTATACTACTGGCCAATTGGACAGGCAGTTGTTATGTAGCCCGTGGGGTGACATATTTACACATTACTTCTAAATTACCTCAGGGAACAATTAGGAACGTCAGAGAAACTTCCCTCATTGAAACTCGAGAACAAACTCTTCAAAGACTAGAAGAGGCACTAGATAGCACACGGAGAAATCCACTAACAGAGGGAAAACTAATAGGATGTTCCATTTCAGGAATAATTCCGTTAGTGACCAGCCCCACCATTGCTTGTGTAGGCCGATATACCATCAGACTACAAATGGTCTTAGAAAAGGTTGCTTTAGAACTTGAAGACTCTATCAATGATCTAGGAACAGCCATTGAATCCCTCAGGGAGGAGATGCAGCAAGTAAGAATCTTTTCCCTCCAAACTAGGTTAGCCTTAGATTATCTCGTGGCATCTCAAGGAGGCGTGTGTGCATTAACTGGATCTCAATGTGGTATCTATATAAATGACAGTTCCCATGAGATATATCAAAAGGTGACTGAGGCAGAAACACTGTCCTGGTTTCAGCTGGGATAGAGTTAATTTTCTTCCTAGTAGCTGGTATAGTGCCGTGCTTTGGATTTAGGATGAGAATAATGTTGATAACACACTGATGTTTTAGTTGTTGTTGAGTAGTGCTTACACTAGTCAAGGACTTTTCAGCTTCCCATACTCTGCCAGGTGCCCTAGAAGCTGGGAGGGGGCACAGCCAGGACAGCTGACCCAGACTGGCCAAAGGGCTATTCCATACTGTATGATGTCATGCTCAGTATATAAGATGGGGGGAGTTGGCTGGGGGGCAGGGATCGCTGCTCGGGGACGTGCTGGGCGGGTGGTGAGCAATTGTATAGTGTATCACTTGCTTTGTATATTATTATTGTATTTATTATTATTATTATTATTATTATTATTATTATTATTATTATACTATTATTACTACTTCTACTACTACTCCTTTTACTACTATTCTATTTCATTTTACTTCAATTATTAAACTGTTCTTATCTCAACCCATGAGTTTTCTGACTTTCAACCTTCCAATTCTCTCCCCCATCCCACTGGGGTGGGGGGAGTGAGCGAGCGGCTGTGTGGTGCTTAGTTGCTGGCTGGGGTTAAACCACAACAAACACATGCCCGCAAAGGAGCCCAAAGTGCATACAACCCCCTGAAAGTGACTGGTTACAAAACTTGTTCTCTGGATGGGGTTTTTCACCATGGTTTAGTAGTTTATTTAGTTCATTGCTAAAAAGTCTTTTACCCGTGGTTATTATGCTTCTGATAGCCTGCTGTGTTTTTACTTGTATTCAGAATTGTTTAAAGAATATGCTTGTGAAATCTATACAAGGGTATCGAAGAGTCCTCATACAAGATAAACTATAGATGGGCAGGGATGCCTGAAAAAAACAAAGGGAGGACTGTTAGAGAAGGAGTTTGATTAACTGTATTCTTCTCTCTGAATAGTCTCGTTTAGCATTAGTAGCTTAGCACTAGTAGCTAAAGTAGTTGAAGCCTTAGGCCGCAAGAGCTGACCGAGAATAAACTTTCTGATAAAACTAATGCTGCTAACACAGAACTAGCTGAATCCAGCAGATTTTTTTTCCCATGACACTACCCTCCAATTCTCATCTTTAATAGCATCATTTAAAATTTTATCTTGGGCATTTAATATGAAAGATATGCTTATAATACAAAGAAAATACAAGAAAAAATAATACTTAAAGACATACATATTAGCAAATTAGATGTGAGCTTCCATGGCATTATGCAGCAGGAGACTAAAATGCAGAAACATTGTACAGCTATCATGGAACTACATATGGACTACTGCATTCAGCTTAACTAGCATCAAAAACACACTGACAAACTGAAGGAAACAGAGAAAAGCAACAAAAATGTTTGGATGTCTTTAGCGATAGACAAAAATATTGAAAGGGACAACAGAATTTATATCCTTGTGTCCTTCTTCATCAAGTAAAAAGGAAAATAATTACTTGGGTAGCATAAAAGTGTCTATAGGAGTATTATTTTACAAAAGATTTGATTAAGAAAGTGAAAAATACCATTCAAAAGCAGAAACACCTCTTATTGATAAGATCTTTCAAATGATGGGATATCTTCAAGTACAGAAAATGTACAGAACAGTGATCACCAACTATAGCTATCAGTTTATGCATGGCCACCATAAAAAAAATACATTTTCAAATCTGTACTGGTTTTGGCTGGGATAGAGTTAATTTTCTTCATAGTAGCTTATATGGTGCTATGTTTTGGATTTGTGATGAAAACAGCGTTGATAATACAGAGATGTTTTAGTTATTGCTGAACAGTGCTTACATGGCATCAAGTCCTTTTCTGCTTCTCAGACTGCCCCTCCAGCGAGTAGGCTGGGGGTGCACAAGAAGTTGGGAGGGGACACAGCTGGGACAGATGATCCCAACTGACCAAAGGGATATTCCATACCATATGATGCTGTGCTCAGCAATAAAAAGCTGAGGGGAAGAAGGAGGAAGTAGAGGGATGTTTGGAGTTATGGCGTTTGTCTTCCCAAGTAACCATTACGCGTGATGGAGCTGCTTTCCTGGAGATGGCTGAACACCTGCCTGCCAATGGGAAGTAGTGAATGAATCCCTTATTTTGCTCTGCTTGTGCATGCTTTTGCTTTACCTATTAAACTGTCTTTATCGCAACCCATGAGTTTTCTCACTTTTACCCTTCCAGTTCTCTCCCCCATCGCACTGTGGGGGAAGTGAGTGAGCAGCTGTGTGGTGCTTAGTTGCTGGCCAAGGTTAAACCATGACAAACTCCTTGGCTCAATACCTTGCAAGACCTGAGCCTGCTTAAAAGCTGTAATCCCTGCTTCTCTTCATGGAGTATCAACTGTACTACAATACACAAATCATTTTATAATGTCTCTTACACTAACTTCCTGAATGACTGAACCAGTCCAGGGGCTATGAAAGCAAAGAAAGTTATCAGTGCTTTGATCTCAACGGGTCCCACTGAATAAACAGGTTCTAAACCCAAGGGTGAAAAAAAGAACCATAACCCTGTAAGTCAAATGAAGTTTGCCACCAATCTGAATGGGACTAGGAATTTTTAAAATAGTGAGGAGACTACCAAAGAACACAAGGAAGGGGGAAATTTTATCAAAAGTCTATTTCCCCAAGAAGTCAATACTGGGATTCTGCCTACTTGCATTCCTCTTTCATTTCAGTTCACTACAATTTTTAGCAAGACATTAAGAACATCTCTTAGCATTGCTGAATGCTTGTAAACACCAGCTGGTTTCTATCCCATTCCAGGGAATGAAGTCACATCATACATTCTTCACTTTTAAAAGAAACCATTTCCTTAATTCTGCATTACCTTAATAATAGAAGGTGTTCCACCTATCATCTGTGGTTTGGGGACCAACTGACACTAGAACTTGATGATTTCTTCTGCTAAATAAAAGAGAGACATAACAAATGTCAGAAATTTTTATGAAGAAAAAGGAAAGCCAAGTAGAATTCTATATTAAAAATAATTAGGAGTCCATTAGAACATTTTATGCACAATCAAGTCATCCAAAAATAACTTCTCCTATGTAACTTTGATTCACATAGACTTATTTCAGACAGGTTTGCCAAGACCAGAATAGGCTGAATTCTTTTGTACTGTTTTCTGGAGTATATATAAATGTATGCTACTTCCTATGGCAGAGATACTAATTTTAATTAATCATTAAACCAACAGTAATCATATACATAAACAGTGACAATTTAGGAGTAAGATTTTAATTAAAAGTTCCAGTGAAAATAAGATGGGCAAGCAATTGCTACACAGAAATAAATTGAATGGCAATGCAGAAGGTAACATTACACCTCAGACAGGGAAGTAAATATACAAAATTAAGGGCAGAATGATGGCTTTTCTAGTTTAATAAATATACTTGCAACTGAAACAAAAACATGACTTTTCCTGCGAACCTCCAGTTCTGCACCAATGCAATTCCATTATTAGCAAGTATCACTGGAACAACTAACTCAGTGATTGCTGAAATCACATGTAACAAAGACTAGGAAAATCAGCTGTTAGTAATCATAGAATCATAGAATATCTTGAGTTGGAAGGGACCCATAAGGACTGAGTGCAATTCCCTGCTCCTCGCAGGACTACCTAAAACTAAACTATAAGAGTAAGAGCATCATCCAGACGCTCCTTGAACTCGGACAGGCTTGGTGCCGTGACCACTTCCCTGGGGAGCCTGTTCCAGTGACCGACCACCCTCTCAGTGAAGAACGTTTTCCTAATGTCCAATCTGAACTTCCCCAACGCAGATTCATACCATTAATAATGAACACAGTAAAAAGTATCAGATTTTTGGAAGCGGAAGATGGGTAAGACCTATCATTTTGTCTGATGAGTGGTAATTCAAGATTTACAACTGAACACTTCAGTGATTCTCTACAAGTAGGGAAGTCTGCAGAATGATGGTTCAAAGATCCAAAAAGCAAACTTGTATTCAAACTCAGAACCACCAGTTTTCAAATAATCAGACACTTGGGACTAAAACACTGGTAGTCTCATAGTTCCCTTTCATTGAGGTAATTGCCACCTCATGTTCTCTTTCTGATTTAGCTCTAAAACCAGGAGAGAATCTCACATAAACAAAGCTGCACATTCAAGATTAAAGTAGTCCACCTCTACATAATCAACCTCCAGTCAGAGCCCAGGGCAGAGGATCATATTCTGTTGCCATTTACATAAGATTAACATCACAAAAATTTGACCCAACAGTACAGATTCTGACACAAAGTAGGACATTTACCTCAAAGATTTCGCACTTTGTACTAGTCACACTGAAAACAATGACATCCAAGTAGGACATCACAGTATGCTACAAAAACACAAGGGTAATGGCGATTTCCCCATTATAATCCATCTCTTTCGTTCCCTTTAGAAACTGGTCTTTAGAACTGGTCTTCCAGTTCTATGTGACAATGTTCCTAGAAGCAGGTGAAGGAGGCATGATGTATTATAGTTTTGTAGAGCCAGTACTGAGATCCAGAACATCTTGGATTTTCTCTCTGATGTAGTACATTAAAGACTCGGTAATGAGCATTATCCACAAACCCTCCCATTCAACTTTTAAATAAGTTAAGTTGCTGAAAGAACACAAGATTTAAGTGCTGCCTTTCCATTTAAAAAACAAACAAACAAACAAACAAACAAACAAACAAACCAAGAAAACCACCAAACTCCATAAGTTCTCAATGTCTATCTCAGGGCCAGCTGAAATTACAGCCATTGGTTCAGAACAGGAAGTTGTCAATAGTACTTAAAAGGTGTTCAGAACTTACTTTTGGAATTCAATAATATGAGGGGGCATTCATTATTAAGGCGTTTTTCTTCTGAACCAGCTGCTACGGGTACTGAGTCCTTTCCTTCCCAGGAAGTGGCGGGACATCATCTGCTGATGGGAAGTAGAAAATAAATCTTCTTGGCTTGCTTTGCTTCTGCACACGGCCTTTGCTTTTTTCTTCATTAAACTGCTTTTATCTTGATCCATGAGTTTTTCACCTTATTTTCTCCCCCCCATCCTGCTGAGGAGGAGGAGTGAGAGAGTGGCTTGGTGGGCACCTGGCAGCCAGCCAAGATCAACCCACCACTGAGAAAATATAATGAACGGCTCGTGGGTCAAGATAAGGATGGGGAGAGATCATTCACCAATTACCGGCACAGGTAAAACAGACTCGGCTTGGGGAAATTAGCTTAATTTATTACCAATCAAATCAGAGAAGGGTAATAAGAAAGAAAATAAAATCTTAAAACACCTTCCCCCCGCCCCTCCCTTCTTCCCAGGCTCAACTTCACTCCTGATTTCTCCACCTGCTCCCCCTGAGCGGTGCAGGGGGATGGGGAATGGGGGTAGCGGTCAGTTCATCACACATTGTCTCTGCCACTCCTTCCTCCTCACAATCTTCCCCTGCTCCAGCGTGGGGTCCCTCCCATGGGAGACAGTCCTCCACGAACTTCTCCAAAGTGGGTCCTTCCCATGGGCTGCAGTTCTTCACAAACTGCTCCAGTGTGGGTCCCTTCCATGTGTCCTTTCCATGGGGTGCAGTCCTTCAGGAACAGACTGCTCCAGCATGGGTCCCCCACGGGGTCACAGGTCCTGCCTGCAAACCTGCTCCAGCATGGGCTTCTCTCCACAGGGCCACAGGTCCTGCCAGAAGCCCGCTCCAGTGCAGGCTCCCCATGGGGTCACAGCCTCCTTTGGGCACATCCACCTGCTCTGGCGTGGGGTCCTCCACGGGCTGCAGGTGGATATCTGCTCCACTGCGGACCTCCATAGGCTGCAGAGGGACAGCCTGCCTCACCATGGTCTTCGCTGCAGGGGAATCTCTGCTCTGGTGCCTGGAGCACCTCCTCCCCCTCCTTCTTCACTGACCTTGGTGTCTGCAGAGTTGTCTCTCTCACATGTTCTCACTCCTCTCTTCTGGCTGCTGTTGCACAGCAGTTTTTTTCCCTTCTTAAATATGTTATCCCAGAGGTGCTACCACCGTCGCTGATTGATTGGCTCAGCTTTGGCCAGTGGCGAGTCCATCTTTGAGCCAGCTGGCATTGGCTCTATCAGACATAGGGGAAGCTTCTGTCATCTTCTCACAGAAGCCACCCCTGTAGCCCCCCTGCTACCAAAAACTTGCCATGCAAACCCAATAGAACCACACAGACACAAGCCTTTTTTTTTTTTCCAGTCTGAACTAGCAACAGTAAACAACCTTTATTTAGAGTGAAATAAACCCTTTTTCTGAGCATAAACTTAATTATGTTAATCAATTAAATAATATGGGGGGGGAATGGTTAATGCTAACATTTCTCTGTTTCATGGTAAGTGGAACAGTGATGAAGGTACAGGTGGGAGAGAGAGAAGGAAAAGAAAAAAAAAAAAGAAATACAAAATAAATTATTTTATTCCATGTTAGAGAAAGACTACTTGGAGGTAAGCCATATGGAAAGTTAGACCACACCAGTAGTCTATTCAGTATTCTTTACTGAATATTATATAAGATAGGCTAAATAGATATTTTAGTTCCCAGGATTATCTTTTGAAAGTAACTTCTTTGGTATCTACCTCAATACATTTATAAAAGGAAAAAGATCGGCAACATTATGCTACTAGGTTCATCCTTCTCTTAGGCTTAGTAAAATAATGCTGTTGTGTGCTTCCCCAATATCCTCTACACAATGCTCCCTCCAGGCAAACTAGCTCTGATACTCTTTATCAACATAGCAGTTGATGCTGTTCCCATCTTCTCCCCCTTCTAGAAGTTTTCATATTTTTCTGTGAGTCTCAGCCCCAAGCAGCTAAAGGAAGAATCATCTTGCAGCTGTACTCACATCTGGCTTCCCAACCTGATAATAACAGACTCAATGCATTATCAAAGCATAGCTTCTTTATGAAATGAATTAGAAGAATCAACAGCCTATACAGAATTATGTGTGAAGGAATAAATGCTGTGGCATACAGATACTTATGAAGTCTACTCTTCATTATTAGCAGTGGCTTTAAAACAAAAAGCCAAAACACTATTTTCATAACAGAACTTGAATTCCTCCATGTTTAATAAAGTAGGCATAAAATACATATTCCTTTTATATGCAGATTTTCCCAGTAAAGAAATGCAATAAGATTTATGGCTAGAAATATTGATTAAATGTTGATAATTAATGGACTATATAATTCAATTGTTTGTTATGATTTTGCAATGAGAACGAATACAGTTCTGTTGTTTTCTTTTAAGATAAAACCCATCACATTAGGAAAGAATGTGCAATCTCTGTTCTGGAAATGCTTTTGACAACCCTAAGCAGTATTTCAGTTTCAGGCCCTTCTTGGCTGCAGCAGCACACTGTTCACTCATATTGAGCTTCCTGTCCACCAGGACCCCCAGGTCCCTCTCCACGGAGCTGCTCTCCAGCCAGGTGGATCCCAGTCTGTGCTGCACTCCTGGATTATGTTTTCCCAGGTGCAAGACCTTACACTTGTCCTTGTTAAACTTCATAAGGTTCCTGTTAGCCCACTCTTCCAGCCTATCCAGATCTTCCTGCAGGGTGGCTCTGCCTTCCAGAGTGTCTACTTCCCCACTCAGTTTGGTGTCATCTGCGAACTTCATCAGGCTACACTTGATCCCGTTATCCAGATCACTTATGAAGATACTGAATAGTGTTGGGACCAATATCGATCCCTGGGGGACCCCACCTGTGACGGGTTGCCAGTTTGAAAAAGAGCTATTTACCATCGCCCTTTGGGTGCGGCCCGCCAGCCAATTCCTCACCCACCGCACAGACCATTTGTCTAGGCCATAACGCATCAGTTTCTCCAGGAGGAGGCCATGGGGAACTGTATCCAAAGCCTTGGAGAAGTCCAAGTAGACAACGTCGACTGCTCACCCCATGTCAACCGAGCAGGTCACTTTATCATAGAAGGCCACCAGATTTGTCAGGCACGATCTGCCCTTGGTGAAGCCATGTTGGCTTTATCCAATCACGTGCTTCATTTGACTTGTGATGGCCCCCAGGAGGATTCGTTCCATAGAGGATGTATGTCCATAAAGGATGTATGTCCTGTTAAGTAAAGAATAATGAGCTAAGCAAGCAGCACATATTTTGTTTATGCTGCTTGAAAGCATGACTCTAGATGGTAGGATTTGTTAGGGAGGGTCCTGTTTCATACCATATCTGGTAAGAATGGCCCCATTCTAAGCTAAGGCTTCCAATTCCTAAGGTATATGACCCTGTCTTTCTTCTAATACAGCATTTTTACATTCAGACACTGGTGATGCACAGACTAGATTTTTAGACTGATACGGTAGCTCTGCTTGGTATTTCACTCTACAACAATAAAAAGAATAGCTCTTTCCAGATCATAATAACACAATCACATGACAATCATATGAATCAATTCAAAACAGAGTAGGGGCATTTCAGAGCATTCTACATGCATGTTACCATACAAACACACACAATGGGAGTGTTTGGTTTGCATCAAAATTATAAATTACACATGTAATCATGCACTAAAGTACACTTCAGCCTTCAATGGATAATGTCATATTTATATTTTTTAAATACACTGGAACTTAATATTTCCAAAGTTAACTAATCTGAACAACAACCAGCTGAATTCTAGCCTATCACCTGTTTCTTCTACAAACGTTATTTTTAATGCATACACTTCAAAGTCATTTATTCTGTCTTATGTCAAAATATTATTAAAATAAAAGCTCAGTACTGTATCTAAACCACCAAAGAATCTTACTCTGAAATCCACAAACTCAATCAAACTAGTGCTTTAGTATGCATCATAGAAGATTAGGGAGGGATTACAATTTGTACTTGAATCAATTTAGCCAAGAATCCCATAAAAAGAGTTCCTGTTTTGCCACCCCTTTGTCCCCAAGAGCCTCTGAAGGGGCAATACTGAACACAGTATTCAGCGACAGAACAGCGGGACCACATGTTATCTTCTACTCTTGAAACACTGCTTGACTTCCACAGACAAGTGAAAGGCTTTCACTTGGGATCTGCATGGTCTCCTCTCACTTGTATGTCACCTGAGCCCCATGCCATGTCATCCTCTGGAAACAACCAGGGAAAGTGGGGAAGGGCAAGAGCACCATGAAGGGGTCTGGCGTATCCTTTTACTGGGGCAAGGCACAAGGAGTGCCTGGCTCAGCACACAGTTTGCACCACTAGTGAGTGAAACGCAACTCTTCAAGCAGTTCCTACTTATTATATACGTGCAAAGTGGCAAAGGGTAACAGACAGCAGGGAGCAACTCATTGTAAAACATGAACTGCCTTACTGGGTAAGGCCAAAGATTTCCCATTTCCCTGTATCTAGCAGTAGCCAACAGTGTATATAAAAGAAAATAAAAAAGATGTAAAAATAGGTTAGGTATATGGTGATACTCCTCCCAAATATTCTCACAGATTCAAACAATTTGTGACCCAGGGACTTCTTAGTTCTAGCATATTTAATAAACTCTCCTGGGTTTTCTCTTCGGAGAACTTGTTCCATCTCCCCTTGAATACATTTTATCTTTTAGCATCCAAAGGCTTCTAAAACACTAATGCCTTCATGGAATACGAAGTCAAAACTGAGCTGAAATTGGTGGAAGGGCACATGTAAGCTGAAGACGATGTCGAGATGAAGGGTAAAGAAAAACCACACCAGCTGTCTCTCATGTGCTAACACGTCGCATAAAAAATTGTCAAAAGGGCTGGAACATTGTGAGGGAAGGAGAGTAAAGGAAACTTGCAACTTCTTACACTCAACCACTTTGCAATGGCATGCTGCAAACATGTTGATGCAGGATCATAATGTCAAAAGACACTGAGCAAGGAGAGGGATGGATACGGAAAAACTGCAGCACACTATTTACTTTTACTGGGTTGCAGATGCATCCCAGTGGCAAACATATGCAACAGCTTCAAGTGCATGAGCAACAAATTCCAACAAGAATAATTTATTTTCTGTCAATATCTACCATACACAAAAGCAATAAAAACATTTCATTACAGCAGATTCAGATTCACAAGTAGCGTCTGATTCTCTTTAGAGTGCAAGTTCAACAAACTTAAGGTTCTGAAAACCAAGACATGAAGAGCTGAGATATATACCTCTGTGACTTGAATCTTTGTCCTTGAGCAGTGCCTGATATAGAATCACAGAATCATAGAATCGTTTAGGCTGGAAAAGACCTTTGAGATCATAGAGTCCAACCGTTAACCTAGCACTGCCAAGTCCACCACTAAACCATGTCCCTAAGCACCACGTGTATCCGTCTTTTAAATACCTCCAGGGATGGAGACTCAAGCACTTCCCTGGGCAGCCTGTTCCAGTGCCTGACTACCCTTTCAGTGAAGAAGTTTTCCCTAATATCCAACCTAAACCTCCCCTGGCGCAACTTGAGGCCGTTTCCTCTTATCCTATCACTTGTTACTAGGGAGAAGAGACTGACCCCCCACCTCGCTACAACCTCCTTTCAGGGAGTTGTAGAGAGCAATAAGGTCTCCCCTCAGCCTCCTCTTCTCCAAACTAAACAACCCCAGCTCCCTCAGCCGCTCCTCATAAGACTTGTGCTCTAGACCCTTCACCAGCTTTGTTGCCCTTCTTTGGACATGCTCCAGCACCTCGATGTCCTTCTTGTAGTGAGGGGCCCAAAACTGAACACAGTACTCGAGGTGCGGCCTCACCAGTGCCCAGTACAGGGGGACAATCACTTCCCTATTCCTGCTGGCCACACTATTTCTGATGCAAGCCAGGATGCCATTGGCCTTCTTGGCCACCGGGGCACACTGCTGGCTCATATTCAGCCACCTGTTGACCAAAACCCCCAGGTCCTTTTCTGCCAGGCAGCTCTCCAGCCACTCTTCCCCAAGCCTGTAGCGTTGCATGGGGTTGTTGTGACCCAAGGGCAGGACTCGGCACTTAGCCTTGTTGAACCTCATACAATTGGCCTCGGCCCATCGATCCAGCCTGTCTAGATCCCTCTGTAGAGCCTTCCTACCCTCCAGCAGATCAACACTCCTGCCCAACTTGGTGTCATCTGCAAACATACTGAGGGTGCACTCAATCCCCTCATCCAGATCATTGATAAAGATATTAAACAGAACTGGCCCCAATACTGAGCCCTGGGGAACACCACTCGTGACCGGCCGGCAACTGGATTTAACTCCATTCACCACAACTCTTTGGGCCTGGCCATCCAGCCAGTTTTTTACCCAGCAAAGAATACGCCTGTCCAAGCCATGAGCAGCCAGTTTCTCCAGGAGAATGCTGTGGGAAATGGTGTCGAAGGCCTTACTAAAGTCCAGGTAGACAACATCCACAGCCTTCCCCTCATCCACTAAGCGGGTCACCTTGTCATAGAAGGAGATCAGGTTAGTCAAGCAGGACCTCCCTTTCAGAAACCCATGCTGGCTGGGCCTGATCCCCTGGTTGTCCTGATATCCTGCAGAAAGTGGAATTTTCCACTGAGCAAAACTATGAACCACCTGTCCTCTGTGAAGAGAATCTGGCAATAAGGAGAAGGAGCTAAAAGATAAGAAAGTATTTGTTTTATTAACGAACCGTGGAAAACTAACGACTATACGCTTGAAGAGGAGCTAATAGACTGATAAAAGGGAACATCTTGGCGCCAAAGGCTGGATGATGGCCAAAAAACCATGAAGTCAGATAAAACTGCAGTAACTGGGTGAGGGGAGATCGTGACCACTGATTCAATTCAGGACTGGAAAGTCTTGCCCCCCCCACACCTGAAAGGAGTATGTGTGCTAATTTGCATAGCAAGCAAGGCTAATTTAAATACAGTAAACCAATAGTGCATGAAATGTTAATCGCTAACCAATAAGTTTAAATTTGGGTGGGTTTATACTAATCATGTAGCAAGATAAATATGCTGTAGTTTTGTACAGAGGTGTGCTAGATTTGTGGAACTGCCACCTAGCACCCATCATTGTGCAAATATGAAGGAAATAAAATACCTTTGCTCTGTGTGTTAATTGGCGTCTGCACACCGGGCTAACGACCCCGCTTTTGGGACAATAGTCCTGTACGTGCCGTGTGATGGCACTCAAGATAATCTGCTCCATAACCTTCCCCGGCACTGAGGTCAGGCTGACAGGCCTGTAGTTCCCTGAATCTTCATTGAAATGAGGAATAAGCACAAGCTACAGCTGCCAGCTAAATTACAGCTGCCAATTAAATTAAGGAAAGCTTGCTCCACAGTTCAAATGGGAACACCCACTGACTTCAGTGAGTTCAGGACTTACCCTCTGAGCTTTGAGGAAGCTATGTATCATACAGCTGTATGCACCAGTCTGGTACTTGGTAACCTGGTTTCTTTTCTCTCCTACTGGGCTGTTGGATGACCTTAAGTAAGCCAATTCTAGTCCTGTGCTTCAACTCCTCCTCTTCCCCAAATTTTATCTATGTCAATTAAATAATGTTGCTAGTGTCCTTTATACAATGCTTTAAGATCTATGGATGGAAGTACAGCCAGTACATAACAGTTCCTCTCTGTCACTCCTTCCTCCTCACACTTCTCCCCTGCTCCAGCATGGCTCCTCTCCAGTCTGCTGCAGTGTGGATTCTCCATGGGCGGCAGAGGAATACCTGCTCCACCACGGTCTCTTCCACAAGCTGCAGGGAAATATATGCGCCGACATCTGGAGTACCTCCTCCCCCTCTTTCCTCTCTAACCTTGGTGTTTGCACTTTTGTTTCTCATGTTTTTTCCTCACTCCTCATACCATTTGCCATTTCTTAAATATGTTTTCAAAGAGGCACTACGAACTTCACTGATTCTCTCAGTTTGTCTGGAACCAGCTGTGTCTGGCACAGGGCAGCCCCTGGCCTCTTCTCACAGAGGCCATCCCTGCAGCCTCCCCACCCCCTTACCAAAACCTTGCCATATACACTCAATACAAAGGCCTCAGAAGAAGTGTTTTGATCTACTTCCACTTTTAAGCACTGTTGAGCCAATTACAAGAAAAAAAAAATGAACAAGTCAAATACACAAAACAAATTCTCAAGAGAAAACACACACACAGTATTCTCAGGGCTCAAAAACTGAAAAGCAAAAGCATCAGGACAATAAACAGCCTTCTTTTGCTAACTAGAAACAGATCTTCTCAGTGAGAGGTCAGAAACAGTAACTCTACAACCCAAACTGCAGGCTTCAACTCCCACCATTCCCACGAAGTCCACACTTCTATATAAAGAGCAACAACGTGCAGTCAAAGATTTTGGCGTTAAACTAAGAAGGTATGAAAGAATAACACTATTTAAGAAAAAAAACTAAACTGTCTAGAGAGGAAAGAAGGACCAAGTTTCCAAGTTAGACAAGCCTTTTTTGGCCAGGAAAGAAAGATAATTGCTTTAGTCATCTACCTCAGAGGACTATAATAAAAGTGTTCACTGGCCTTGATTTGCATTGCAATTAAATATACTATAGCTTTGGAGTTAAATACACTATAGCTTAGACAAAGTTATTTTGCAAATAATAGCTTCTACTATGAACTAAATATCAGGTGTACCTATTTCTGGCTTCCCATATATCAGTAATTGACATTTAAAGCCAACAAGTAAACAATTAGTAATAAATGTTTCGATGAATTATTCTCTTTCTGAATCTGCTGTTTACCTTGCATAGGGAAGTACTGTTCCTACTTGCAATAGCAGAGGTTGTTGGGGAACTAATAATCAGTACTGGCACTTACCTGCAACACTTGCTTCCTGGCTTGGACAGCACCTTCTCTTTGAAATACCAGTCTGATTCACTGTAGCTCTCAAGGACTTGTTTGGTGGCTAATGAATGAAGGCCCACTGCTTGTGGCTGCTGGGAAAGGGGTAACCCTTCATAGTACTGTTCCTAACACTGTGCACAATCCATACAGCTTTGGATTGTTAATAATAGCCACTATACTCAGACTATAAAATTGTTTATTGTAAACTCAATGTTATAACCCAGCAGGAACTCTTGAACTATAAATACCAGTTCCTGATGAGGCAGTATCTTCAAAGAGAAGCATTTTTCTAAAATACAGCACTGACCACATATATGCAAGTGTGTCAGGAGATGGCCCAGACATGCACCATCCACGTATGAACTCTCCCTTTGGAAGAAAAGCCAGGATGCAGAGAAGGTAGGAAGAGCCACAGCGCACTCCACTTCATCCCTGCTTCTGGACAATCAAAAACCCAGTACAATCAGATGCATACCAAAGTGCACCTGCACTGCAAAATAGACACATCCACTGAGATCCTGAATTTCCACTGATACATGAAATATTTAGTGAAAAGAGGAGCAAATCAAAGAAGTATTTCCATTAGGCTGCTCAGCAGCACAAGACAAAATTACATATTTCTGGAATGTATTGTGTGACTACAGTCACCAATCAATTATCTGAAAATTACTACTTTGCTATCAGAAGACAAAAATTTGTATAGGAGGAAATTAATTACCAACTTTTCTTCTTAATATGATGAAACACTTGAATTTACCTCTGCCACTTCTGCTTTTTTCTCTCCCAATTTGGAAGAAGCTCCACTTGCCTTCTTGTCACCATGCTGTAAGTATAGAAAATAAATGTGTAATTATTAAGATCTTGAATTATACCTTCTATGCAGGGAGATTCCCAAATATCTTAGTGCATATATGATCCATTTCACCTACCATAATATGAGAGAATGGAACATTATAAGTTTTCTTTCTCACTAATGTTTTACAAGATTTCTAAGTGATCCGATGGATAACTTCAAGTGAAATCACAGTTGGAAAGTAATGATCTTCAGGGCAGTATATTTAGAATCATAGAATGCTTTGGGATGGAAGGGACCTTTAAAGGTCATCTAGCCCAACCCCCCTGCAATTGGCAGGGACATCTTCAACTAGATCAGGTTGATCAGAGCCCCATCCAGCCTGTCCTTGAATGTTTCCAAGGATAGGGCATCTACCACCTCTCTGGGCAACCCGTTCCAGTGTTTCACCACCCTCATCATGAAAAATTTTTTCCTTGCGTTCAGTCTAAATCTACCCTCCTTTACTTTAAAACCATTACCCCTTGTCCTATTGCAACAGGCCCTGCTAAAAAGACTATCCCCATCTTTCTTATAAGCCCCCTTTAAGTACTGAAAGGCCGCAATAAGGTCTCCCCGCAGCCTTCTCTTCTCCAGGCTGAACAACCCCAGCCCTTTCAGCCTTTCCTCATAGCAGAGGTGTTCCAGCCCTCTGATCGTTTTTGTGGCCCTCCTCTGGACCCTCTCCAACAGGTCCATGTCCTTCCTGTGCTGAGGACTCCAGAGCTGGACGCAGTACTCCAGGTGGGGGTCTCAGGAGAGCAGAGCAGAGGGGCAGAATCACCTCCCTTGACCTGCTGGCCACGCTTCTTTTGATGCAGCCCAGGATACGGTTGGCTTTCTGGGCTGTGAGAGCACATTGCTGGCTCATGTCCAGCTTTTCGTCTATCAGTACCCCCAAGTCCTTCTCGGCAGGGCTGCACTCAATCCCTTCATCCCCCAGCCTGTATTGATACCGGGGATTGCCCCGACCCAGGTGCAGGACCTTGCACTTGGCCTTGTTGAACCTCATGAGGTTCACATAGGCCCACCTCTCCAGCCTGTCCAGGTCCCTCTGGATGGCATCCCGTCCCTCAGGCGTGTCAACTACACCACTCAGCTTGGTGTCATCTGCAGACTTGCTGAGGGCGCACTCGATCCCACTGTCTATGTCACTGATGAAGATATTAAACAGCACTGGCCCCAGTACGGACCCCTGAGGGGCACCACTTGTTACTGAGCTCCATCTGGACATGGAGCCATTGACCACTACCCTCTGGATGCAACCATCCAGCCAATTCCTTATCCACCGAACAGTCCGCCCATCAAATCCATATCCTTCCAATTTAGAGAGGAGGATATTGTGGGGGACCGTGTCAAAGGCCTTACAGAAGTCCAGATAGATGACATGCGTAGCTCTTCCCTCGTCCACTGATGCAGTCACTCCATCATAGAAGGCCACTAGGTTGGTCAGGCAGGACTTGCCCTTGGTGAAGCCATGCTGGCTGTCCCGAATCACCTCCATGTGCCATTAAACATGCAATCATGAACATCCACTCCAGCATCTGAAGTTTCCTCAGAAACATTCAAATGATCATTACGCCTAGCCCTCCTTACCTGGAAGACAACTGTTACTATAATTTTTATAATTATATTATTGATATACAAAAAATAATCTCTGTAATAGTTCAGGCACAAGTATACATTAGGGAATCCAGTTCTACTAGATTCCCCAAACCTCCTCTATCTTTCATCCCCTCCAAGGCATTAAACTTCTTGCTTTCACCTCACCTGAAATGCAATCCTGTTTGTCCCCCACATGCGACAACATACAGTAACACACAGTTTATTCAGCATCCACACAGGTATTCAGTGCAAGCTTTACTCTATATATCTGTGAAAAGCAGTGAATATGGTCCCTTAAAAAAATATTTAAAAAAAAATGTTGTTTAATCTTTATAACAGAACCCCCCAAAATGTAAAAATAAGCAAGAGATTTTACAATTACTATAAAAGACAATGTAATATAGTTATTATCAATATCTTGGCTAGTATAACTTCCCACAGCAACTCAAACATCTGAGAATGAGGATTCATGTCTGGTCTGTTTTGTTAAGTAGAGAGAGGAGATGATTTTGGACCCATTTATTCCCCTATTGTTTTGTGGGTTGAATAGCAGGAGGTAAAGTTTGCTAACCCATTAAAGCAATGAGTTCCTAAAGCATTTTCTTTACACGGCTACAGGGAGAAAATAATGATCCATGTATCAATGCACTATCTTCAACTGGAATGTGTTCAAGCTCATTAGACAGCCTGGGAAAACAGGCTGTTGAATGAACAAAATAAAACTAAAAGAAAAAAAAAAAACATGTCTCTAATCTGTCTCCATTATGGTAGTACAGAACAAAAGTTTAAAAAACTTTTTTTTTTAACAAAACCTCTAATAATTCAAGTTTTTAAAATTAGTTTTATCATCAATAAGATGATACTTGACAAGTTTTTAAATTAAAAATACTATTCTCATATTCCAATTTTGCCTCTTCAGAGGAAGAACAATTCACTTAGGTTGTCTTTTCAGGTAACAGGTGAACTGATTCACTGCCCTACTAAAGCACTTTCAGTACAGACACAATTGTACCAGTAAAAAGCACAGATAACTGGTTTAGTAAAAGCACACCACACACATACCAGTAAAAGCAATATCAGTGAGAGTGCTTTTGCTGACAAAAGCATAACTGTACCAGAGCCATCATAGCTATATGGTTCAGGAACTAGAGTTCCTACACAAAAAAGGCTCTGTAATGTAGAACAGGCCCTATTCCTAAATCAATACTCAGCATCACAAGCGCTACCCTGAATCCAGCTACAGGTCTTATTGTTATCAATGTAGATAGCATTTAGCTTGTGTAGAATTGTGAAAGCATACTGCATGTAATGCTAGGCTTCACAGGGTTGTCCAATTGGATATTTATTATCATGAAAGTTGGCTAACAATGCAAGCACGCCTTTCTGTGCATGGTCTGTAGTTTGTTTCTTTTATTTGTTTGTTTCTTTGAGTTTAGACATAGTTATAAAAGCAATAACACCAATTTAACTCCAGATTTTTTTTCTTTTCTTTTTTTCTTCCTAAATCAAGTCACAGTTCAAAGAGTTTTATGCCTCGATTCCTCCCTGGTCTCTCTAGCTTCAACTATAGAATGCAGGAGCCTTATGTAGCACTGAGCATGCCAAACTTTTATCAGGGCCAAATCAGGTGTTACCCTTCCTCCCTAAGTCCATCTCCTCGTCTCCATACAAAGGAAACCCAGGCCAGACAGGAGCCACAGCATCGATAGGATGTCCAGTCCCAGGACTAAGATGGGGGGCATACACTGTGTCTCAGCAGATGGA